>NW_004797316.1:273320-275820 GCF_000002075.1 Aplysia californica | reverse complement strand
GAAGCGTAGATTTCAGCTGGAATGGAGTCGGCGCTTGGTGCCTTGCCACTGGACAGGCGAGCATTACTTCTTTTTCCATTGGTGGGTCCTCCCAAGTGTTGTCAGTTGGCAATTATGGTAATCTTTCAATGGCTCCATTGTTGATGGATGATGGTCTGTTGAGGACACTGTTGAAGTGTTGTACCCAGCGCTCGATAATTTTCTCCTTGTCTGTTATCAGCGTGCCGCCGTCTGCGCTGAGGAGAGGTGACTGCCCTGACGAGGTGGGTCCGTAGACGGCCTTGAGAGCGCTGAAGAAGTTCTTCATTTTCTTCCTGTCTGAGTAGGCCTGGATGGTGTTGACCTTCTCTCTGGGCCATTTGTCTTGTAGTCGTCGTGGTTCAGACTGGACTCTCCTCATGGCCGTATTGAAATTGTCTTTCTTTGAGGTGAAGGAGGGGTCTTTGAGGAGTGCTCTGTGGAGTCAGTGCTTCTTCTCTAATAATATTGTCAGGATGTGACAGCTGTTTTCGTCGAACCAATCTTTGTGCTTGTGGATACTGGGGCCAATGATGTCTAAGGCAACATAATAGACGGCGTCGCGAGGGCGTGCCCATTCTGTCTCCACATCGACATGCGGGTCTATGTGGCTTGGTTGTAGTTTTCTTTCTAAATCTTCTACCAACGCATTCTTGACAAGGTCTTTTTTTTAGCTTGGAGACGTTCAATCGCTTAGCCACTTTGATGCCTTGGGGCCTCCTGGGTGGTGTGATTCTCAGGCTCATCTTAGAGATGAGGAGACGATGGTTCGTCCAACATTCTGCTCCGCACATGGTCTTTATGACTCTCACATTCTGTCAGTCTCTTTGCCTGATGATGACGTAGTCGAGTAGATGCCAGTGCTTGAAGCGTGGGTGCATCCATGACGTCCTGTAACGATTGGGCAGGCGGAAGACTGTGCTGGTGATGAGGAAATCGTGGGCAGCGCAGGTTTCCAACAGGAGAATACCGTTGCTGTTGCAGTTGCCAACACCGTGTTCCCTAACACTCCTTCCCACGACTTGTGGTCTCTGCCGAATCGAGCATTGAGGTCTCCAAGGATGATGAGTTTGCCTGCCCTGGGTACGGTTGTGGTGGTCTTCTTTAGGTCCTCGTAGAATTTTTCTTTTTTTGTCGTCGAGTTGGTCAAAGAGGGGGTGTAAGCGCTGATCAGCGTGGCGAATCTCTTCTTGGGGAGCGGGAGGAGGGTAGTCATCAGGCGATCGTTGATTCCCTTAGGGTGAGCTGCAAGCTTGTTGGCCAGGTTGGACTTGATAGCAAAACCAACTCCTGCCTCGCGACGCTCGTCGAGTCCTCGACCTATCCAGAAGAACGTGTAGCCGGCAGACTGCTCTGTGAGTTGTCCTCCCTCAGCGAGGCGTTGTATTGGCCCAGTTTGCTGGCAATGAGGGCCGTCCGTCTTTCTGGACGGTTACTCCCTGAACGGTCAAGGAGGGTGCGCACATTCCATGCGCCTAGGGTGATGGTCATCTTAGACTTTTTTTAAAAGTTCTTCTTACCGCTGATGTGGGACCCCTGCCATGCTGGCCAGGGAAGGGTGAGACAGGCAATTTTTAGGACACCTTTTCTAGTCCCGTCCCCAGGCTGTGGGGGGAAGCAGTGGTACCCTAAAGAGGGCTGCTTCGTCGCCCAGGTGGCTGCAGAGTTCCAGCGCTATCTCATTCACTGAAAAGCGACCACAAGGCCTGGACCGCCTACGTGTAGAGTTGTGACTACAACTGCCAGTGTGTCCACACCTGTCGCTTGGCCACTCGTCCATCGCCGCAGGACTTGAGAAGTAATGAGGGTGATGCGGGGGGTTGGGGATGATAAAGTCATGACTTGAGCTTGAATTTGATTTAAGTCAGGGACAGTTTGCGCAAAGTCGTCAGCCTCACTCTCTTGTTCCTGACCATCTGCTAGTTCCGGTGGCACGACGAAATCGAGATGGCCGGAGATGAGCCGGGATGCAGCGGATGGCCAACAGTGTCTTCTTGTCTCACTATGCCCTTGTCGCGCTCCGCGACGCTCTGCTGGGACCGCTTTTCTACCCGTTGAACCATCGAGTGGTTTCGTCCACGCAGTCCGCCGGAACCAGCCTTTACATGAATAGGGAGACGACCCTAATTTACTCACTAGTGGGTTGGAAACCCAGCTACCCTCTACCTGGTTCAGCCCGCCTGCCAAAGCGCTTACCGGGGTGTGGCCGCTGTGCATGCTGCAGCTTCGTGGAGCCACAGGTGAGAGTTGAGCGTCAGGTGGGAACCAAAGTAGAGAGGGCTGTCCTGAAAAGGACATGGCAGGCCTTCCCCATACAGAGGTATTATCCCTCCCTGACCTTTTACACATGTACATACGTATACACAGACTCACACCTACATACATACATATTATACATATATACATACATATATACATAATGTACATCGACACATAATATGCATAATATACAGACACATACACATATATACATAATAACACA
>NW_004797316.1:270939-272568 GCF_000002075.1 Aplysia californica | reverse complement strand
TCTTTCTCTCTCTCTCTCTCTCTCTCTCTTTCTCTCTCTCTATCTATCTATCTATCTATCAATCTATCTATAGTTCTCTCTCTCTCCCTCCCTCTGTGTTTGTCGTTCTTTCCATAATAATATATATCTTGCTGACTGATTTCCATTCATCTTTTGTGAGACTTTTTTTTAAAGTGCGGACTGTCAGCTTGGTTTAGTGTCTGCCATGTATAATGATGGCGTTGAACGGGTCTCTTTCCTACTGAAATAGATTGTCTGTTCTGTTTTCATACGAGCGCGGGCGGTTGGAGGGCGTTCTAAGGTCTTATTTTTCCTCGCCTTACCCCGCCCCCTGTCCTTGTCGTTAGTGACTATCTTTCTTGCTCTTTTCTACTCCGATTTTAGCTGTGATAATACCTGAAAAACATTCTGAAGTTTCATCTAACGCAAGTAAAGGAATTATTCGTTTTATTTCAGCTATATTTTAAGAGAATGACAGGTTTAAAAGTTAGGAATAACAAGGAAAAAGATGCTAAAATGGTACACAGTGGCCATTAAGTGAACTGAGAGAAACGCGACGCGTGTTTGAATAGTGATGAATGCTACCAAGTTAAGAAGGGTTTGCTATAGAGCCATGAGAAATGTCAACATAAAAACTGACGCGGATTTCAAACAAATGTAGAGTGGGAAGAACGACAGATCTAAAGGGCACAGGATTATGATATTGCTTTAAACTCTCACGCGTTAGCTCTCATAGGTCTCAACATTGAACATAATATTATGTACACTGTTTTATACATTGTAGTTACTGTCTTTGTGATTTCTGGCCTGGCTGAAGTATACATTGTACTTGCGATGAAGTTGTTTTCGTCTCGCTTTTTCTCTTCGGTGTTGGTGGTGGTTTTCGCTCTTCTATTTTGTTCTCGATGTGTTTTGTTTGAGGGGTTTCTTTTATTTATTTTTTTCTTCTATTTGTTTGATTGTTTGTATGTTTTGGAAGGGGGGGGGGGGGTGTTTTGCTTTCGTTTTCGGTGGTGTTTTTTTTTTTACTACTTTTTATATTCTTTTTGTAGCCTACTTTGTTTAGGTTTCAGCGCTTTCTTTTTGCTTCTATAGTAATTTTTAAGAGACCGGCGGCCCTGTACGTGAAAGCACTACTGTGGCCTAGAGGTCAAGGTGTTCGCCTCTCATTCAAATGTCCCAGGTTCGAATCCGGGTAGCGACCGGAAAATTTCTTCACTAAAATTGTCTCCATTCACCTCCTTTCCTGCTCTCTAGCCATGTTCTTTCGTCTGCTTTCGTCTCCTCTTTCTGCCCCCACCCCCTCATCTCCTTTGCCCCCTCCTCTGGGTTCCTGACTCTTTTTGCAGCCTTTCTACTGCTACTCCTTGAGTCCTTCATACTGTTGTCTTTCAGACTCACCCCTGATCTTCTGAGAGGAAAGATCTACACGTCCTAGCCTTCTCGGACAAGGGAGAAAAATCTTGGAGGGCCCGTGTGCAAGTTGAGCACGTTAAAGATCCCTTGGTGGTCCAAAATCGATAAGAGTAGGCTTCGGCCGCTACCCGGGCAAAATTCAAAATTTCCTACCAACTGAAAAAGTTTAATGTGTCCCGCGCGCCCAAATGACTTTATGCAGTTGCGAACGCC
>NW_004797316.1:267901-269808 GCF_000002075.1 Aplysia californica | reverse complement strand
ATTCCGTTAGTTTGTTTCGTTGTTGTTGTTGTTGTTGTTTTAGTATTTGCTTTTGATGGGTTTTTTGCTTTTTTGGGGGGTTGTTGTTGTGTTGTTGTTTTTTGTTGTTGTTGTTTTTTTGTTTTGTTTTTGGGGGGGGTGATAATTAATGTGTAAAGTACACAGAGTTCCATTGTCCCGCACAAAATGTGTGCTGGACAGTTGCAATCTAGATCTATCGCTGTATTATTACTGTATTATTATTTTTTGCTTAGAGTAAGTAGTAGTGGTAGTGGCATTGATAGTAGTAGCAGCAGCAGCAGCAGCAGCAGCAAGGACAGTAGTAAAGCGCATAGAGCCTGCTGCTGAGTGGGGATATGCGCTATACAAATGCTATCTATTAGTAGTAGTAGTAGTAGTAGTAGTAGTAGTAGTAGTAGTAGTAGTAGTAGTAGCATGTAGCAGCAGCAGTTAAGTAGCAGACCTAATAGTTGTAGCATGTAGCAACAGCAGCAGCAGTAACAGTAGTTGTAGCATGTAGCAGCAGCAGCAGCAGAAGCAGCAGCAGTAACAGTAGTTGTAGCATGTAGCAACAGCAGCAGCAGTAACAGTAGTTGTAGCATGTAGCAACAAAGGTAGGAGTAACAGTAGTTGTAGCATGTTGCAGCAGCAGGAGTAGTAGGCCTATAAGTAGTTGTAGCATTAGCAGCAGCAGCAACGGGTAGTAGTAGGCCTTGTATTTGTAGTCAGCAGCAGCAGCAGCAGCAGCAGCAGCATCAGCAGTTAAAGAAGTAGCATGTAGCAGGACCTTTGAGCTGCTCAAATCAACTGTGGTGCCACGGTCCAGCCCTTCGCTTAAGTTCGACTCCCGTCTATATTAACCCAGCATCTTCGTCCTTCTGTTGGGATGGCGAAAACCCTCATCCCGGTTTGATTCTAACGGGCTGGGTCGAAGTAGCTTGCTTCCTATTGTATCGATTTTATTTCGACAGGTACGTATAACATACACAATCAATTTTAAAAAATCAGACCCACCTATGACAAGATAGTGGAAAAAACTGAGCATTCCCAGTATGCGAAAAATAAACTTCCGTGTATCAAACATAAGTCTTTGACCAAACTATTTGAGTGCTCTCAGCTGAGAAGGTTCTGAAAGTGCAAGTTTTTTAAAAAGTGGTTAAAGTTAATATACTGTATTCAGATGATAACAATTACCCCCCCCCCTTTTTTTTAAAATATCCTATACAATACGTTGTTTCACCAGGAGATCATTTCAATTCAGCCTGAATGGTGTTGTGGTGTGCCTTTATCTTGTATCGGGCTGAAAATCGCTGATCAACTATAAGGTGTTTACAATGATCTTAATTCTTTAGTTAACTTTGTCGTCAATTAATGGTGTAAGCTTTTGATGTTTTACTCTTTCCGATTTCTTTTGGTAACACAAAAAGGATCATCTTAACTGCAAAGTATACGTTTCATGGTAAATTAATCAAATGTTAAATCAAAAGGAGACCTTTTAGCGCGGAACGTGAAGAAAAGGCGACAGGTCGGATTGAAAAGGGCAGCACAGGCTACTGTTTGAAAACGTCATCCGAAGAACCTGCGAGCCCTATCGTGTTCATCGAGCTGATCTCCGGATTTCACGCTGGACGATCAAACACTAAAATCTTCGGCAAACATACAAGATTGAGCGATGGGTCACCTCCAAAACACAAAGAGCTCATTCAATGAACAATAGCGTGATCGCGTCTCGGAGATCGAGGAAATATTATGTAGTTTGGGGAGTGTGATGGTTGGCCCGTGATTATTGGACACGCGTGCTGGGCTGTGATTGGTTGAGCTCAGACAGATGTATGTATGTATGTATGTATGTATGTATGTATGTATGTATGTATGTATGTATGTATGTATGTATGTATGTATGTATG
>NW_004797316.1:265140-267483 GCF_000002075.1 Aplysia californica | reverse complement strand
CAACCACGCGAGCATACAAACTCAAAGGTACACACGGGCAAGCAAGCTTGCACGCACAAGTACACACAAAAGGGCAACAAGAATGGAGGTCCATGTTGAAAAAAAACAACGCGAGGGTTTACTGTTCTTGGATGTGAGGCCGGTGGCGCCCCGCACTCCACGTCGTCAGACAAACAGTGAGTGTTTGCCAGTGTGTTCGCTCAACAAATTTTGAGTTTTTAAGAAATGTGAAGAAAAAATTCTATTCGTAACTAATTTTCTTCGCATGCTTTCTTTCTATTTTTCAGTGCTTTGATTTTCTCGTGGGAATAGCCTGTTTTTGTATTAGTCACCTCTCTTTCTCTCCCCCCCTCTCTCTCTCTCTCTCTCTCTCTCTCTCTCTCTCTCTCTCTCTCTCTCATTCTCTCTCTCTCTGTTCCTCACACTATGTCCATTCCACCGTCAGCAGGCAAGCTAGCGGAATCCACACAAAATAACTCAATGTCTTTTCTACATTTGAGCTTTGCTTCTCTCGAGGGTGTCTCAAGCCCCATCCTCATAAACAACTGGTCTCCATGTCTTCAAATGTCTCTCCTTCTATAACATGAACGGTGTTATGTTATTTCGAATAAAATACATAATTATATACTTTATATACCGTTTTTACTGCTCGATCATACATATTAAAAAATATGTACATCTTCAGCGTTCTTGTATTTTGTTTCCTTTTTTCCCTTTCTTTAGCTTTAACTTTTTGTTATTTGGGGCCCAGTTGTTGAACGTTCAGAGAAAGTAGATTCACAGAAAACCATAAGCGTATAGATCTAGTGATAAGAGCTTTTGTTCGGGTAATCATTGTGATTTTTCTTTTAACCTTTTTTCTTTTTCAAGCAAAGGCAAATTAATTGCTTTGTTCCGTTTATAGTTCTGCGGATCTGTGCAGGTTTTCTTGCAAATCGGTTTGCCTCCCGATAGCGCCGTATGTGGTACTACTGTGCAGATGTTCGTGGTTCGAATCACTAACCGAGTGTTCTTGAATTTGGGCTGTTTGATGAGTTTACAAGGTCTCCTATTTGTATAATCTTGACTTGGTCCTGTCGGAGATGAACGCTAAATAAACAGTCCCCCGCTTCTTGTGTTGAAGGTGTAGTTACACTTTTAAAAACCAAGGACAGCTGGTGCAGCAAATTCACAATCTAATTCGGAAAAAAAACCTACGAAGACAGCGTTAATTCAGCTGCCTGAAACGCGAGGGGTGCTACGTTTAGAGAGAGGAATAAAAGCACTCATAACGTATGCTAACTCCTGAACATTGTTAAAACATTACCTTAATAAACTAACAGAGCATAATTTGTTCTTATCTGCTCCTTTATCTGTCTGATTTGGAGGCATGAAGGTCTTCAGTGGCGACCAAGTCCTTGGGCTATGTTATGTTCACAATCCGCGCAACCGACATATGTCGAGAAATTCGGAGAGGCCACAAAACTCGTAACTTTTCCCCTAGGACAGGTAACTCGTCGGTCACCTCTCTTTTTTGGACGAGTGAAGATTTTACAGTGTGTGTGGAAAAGAGGCTAGAACGAAGTTAGCTGTTGAGTAGTGCAAGTGAAGGGTCATTGGGATGTAGCTTACTGAGAGGTACCCAGTCGACAGTTTTGTTTCACTCAAAAAGAGATTATATCAGTAATACTCGAAACAATTTCTATCAAGTAGGTTGCTACAACCCTGCCTCCAAGGTTTTTCCTCTACGGAATCGAACTCACGCCTTTTGCGTGCAGCGGCAACGAACCTAATCATTACCCCAGTACAACAGTTCCCTCACCATCTGAAATCTGATCAAAAGTCAATGACTTTTTAAACAATGATTTTGTTTGTGATGAGGAGGGGGGGGGGGTGATTTATTACTTGAATGACAGGTTTTGTACTTTTCTTTAGAGTAATATCTGAAAAATTGTGTTGGCATTTGTTAACCGATGTCTCCACAATCCTCGAAATGCTAAGTAGTTGGGCGCGTCAAACAGGGAAAGCAAAGTCTTAAAAAATGAACGAGGCTGCCCAGTATGGCTATCGGCACGTAGTCGAAATAACAATGTGCTTTCGCTTGTGTTTACAGTAACAGGTCTGCTCAGTGGTCAAGCAGCTTTACGAAGTGCCGCAGTTTTACAAGCTGACAAAGCTTCTGTTGGGAAGATCAGCGCGGGACTCGGATAGAACGCGGTGAGGAAAGGATGAGAAAACAGACGATGCCAGGTCAGGCATGGAGGAGAGAAGTGTTTAATATGTTAATATTCATAGAAATGGGGATATGGATTTTAAACAGCAAAATAAAAAAAACATACCAAATATAGGAGGAGGAGGAGGAGG
>NW_004797316.1:252584-264398 GCF_000002075.1 Aplysia californica | reverse complement strand
TTCTACTATTTTCATTCATGAAAATGCAAATATGGCTAAATGTAGAGAAATTAGCAAAAGGGGGACTCGACTTTGAAAGTGCGAGCGTCAAAAACTTTAGATATAAATGTTTAATAGCGAGGAAAGCCGACATGCTATGTCACGGTGGTGAAGTCACAACTTGGGAATGTCCCACGCACCTAGGCTAGCGAACAAAATCAAACACTGGATGCTGGGCTTTGAATCATAAACCCTTCCAAATAACAGCATCCCCTTGTCCTAATCGAGAGCTGACAGCGCTGGAATGGGCGTTAGGCCTTTACTATATGTACGTCTAGCGTTAAACCCATACCATACCATTCAGTACCACGACATGTATCAGCTCCACTCCCGTCAGAATAAGAGAGAACCTTGACCCACATTAACGATGGCAGTTGAGAGCTGCAGTGTTTAATTTCTCCACAGAGCTACTTCGCTTCATTGGTTTATTCCTAGGGATCATCGGGACAGACAGCTTGGGACAGATCACAGAAGCCGAAAAAAAGACGGAAGGTGCCTTGGTACTGGTGTGGTGCGAGTATAGACGTCTAGCGCGTTTTCGAAATAAAATATTTAAGGCTGGGACTCCAAATCTGAAGCGTCTCCGAAACAATCATTCTCAAAGGAAAATGAAAATTTGATAAAATTCTTGTTATAACCGAAGCTAAAGAAATCATTTTTTTTAAGATTCGAACCAGGAGTCCTTTAAATCCCACTGCAGCATGCCATCAACAGATTTAGCTGTGCTACTCGGAGACGCGTATTGTTTATTACTATACCGCCCTACCAAACATAAAATGCGTAGCCTACTTTCAGAAGGGCACTAGGCTCAGATGAAAATATTCTTGGAAGGACAAGAAAGGTTTAGACCTTATTCCGATTCAAGCTGAGATCTTTGTCGTGTTTGCCAGATTGGCAGAAAACTGCGCTACATATTATGTTGGTATTGAGAATGCAAAGACTGCAAAAAGGTCCCTCAAAGACCGACCATAACGCTGCTTGCAAATGAAAGTTAGGACTTTCGCAGTAAGAATGCGTGCCGTTTTGTCATAGGCCTACTGAAGCAAGGTCCATTTTTTCTTGGGTATATTTCTTCAGTTTATATAGATCTAGAATGCCTACTCAAAAGACAGCTTCTTATAAGGATAAGGCCGTCTCTAAACGCCCGTAGCACCTTCTGTATATTTTCCTAACTCTATGATGTGGGCCAAGCCTGTGCCATGTTTAAAACAAGAATGCAGTCACGACGACTCAGTTCTCAGTTTTCTGTCAGTGCGCGGGTTGCTTCTCCCTCCATCAGACACTGGGATAGCGCGTTCGTGTTTTTAGTGATATTTTGGGATTTGGTTTGTTTGCCTTCCCGAAATACATTGTTCTTGTGATTCACGGTTTTAAAAATGTGACGACTTTTGAGTCAATTCAATAGGTACTTGTTAACACTATGTGAGTATTGATCCATAGGCCTTCTCTTGCACCGACCTAAATTTTGACAGACGAAGCAATCATTTTGTAACACTGGTGCAAAATCTTCAAGACGGATGATCCTACCGTTTGTCACCTGGAGACACAAGCACCCGATATAATTTTTTAAAGTATTTCATAATAGTTGTCTGACGTGACCAAAATACGTTTTCCTGTGTTTTGAAATTCACTCAAACAAACAAAACGAAACCCACCGACCCCGCATTAACTGTGAAAGCTTTCTCATTGCTACTGTGTATCAGATCCCAGATGAGATCACAGCAATCATAAGGGTAGTGGTATTGTGAAATCAGTGAGTCATCGAGAGAGGTTCGGCGTTCTCAGAGTGGACGTGTCCTGCTGATGTTAAACTGCCCGTCGGTCACCGGGGTAAGGAGGAGGACGGAGAACGAATAGTCTGAGGGTCACTTCAACGTCCCAGCTCTGAGCGGATATCACACACTTGACTGGTGAGTACAGCTGGTAAGCCAACGACTCAAGGAGGTACTGAGACTTTTTGAATTTTCTTCTTTCTCTTCCTTCTCTTTCTCGTCTACCTCCCCCTCCTCCTCCTCATCTTCCTCCTCCTATCGCTCCTCGTCCTCCTCCTCCCTTCTATTCCCCATTCCTTCTCCTCCCCTTCCTTTCCTCCATTCCTCCACCTTCTCCTCCCTTCCTTCCTTCCTCCATTCCGCCTCCTCCTCCACCTCCTTCACCTCGTCCTTCTCCTTCTCCTTCTTCTTCTTCTTTTTCTTCTTCTTCTTCTTCTTCTTCTTCTTCTTCTTCTTCTTCTTATTATTATTATTATTATTATTATTATTATTATTATTATTATTATTATTATTATCATTATTATTATTATTATGGTTATTATGATTATTCGAGTTAGAGGGCAACACAATCCGACAATGACACTGTAACAATATCTGTAGCAGAACTATCTAGACTGACGTCTATACCAGAACTGTCAGAACCAACATCTATGAATCTACCAGAACTATCTATATCAACATCTATATCAACATCTTAATCTGTACCAAAATGTACCATCGTTTGTACATTCCCTACATCTATTCCAGAACTATCTAAATAAATGTCTATATAAAGAATGACCTATTTCAATAACTCTAACAAATTCATCCATGCCAACATGTATACCAGATTTTTTTAATGCAAACATCTTTATAAATAATAATTATCCATGTCAGCATCTTTAACAGAAGCATCGTTACCAACATCAGCATCTATACAACAACCATCTCTATACCAGTGCTTGTCAACTTTTTTATAACCAGCACCTGCTTTTACTCTCTTTAGAAATAGTCTAACATTTTTCGTATTTCCCAGCAACGTAATTCATAATTTATTCCTAGCGGGGCATTTCAAAGCATCTGTCACTGTCCAAGTGACCTAAACCGCCCACCAAATTCACCAAATCGTCCATTATAGTGCGGTCGAAAATTTGTGGCGCAACTCTTTGTCAAATGCATGTATTTCCTGTACAATCGAACAAAGACTCTCCAGTTTTTGCACAATGACTTGTATCAATTTGTTTTAACAGATCAATATGTTTGTAAACCCCTGTTATGCGTATTCTAGAAAATGCTTTAATAAATACTTAAATATTTAAAAAATCCAAGAGGGCAGTTTTTACAAATTTCAACAGGTTTATAACGAGGACAATATCGCTTTGAAAAGCAAGTCAATCATTTTATTTCTAATCGCAACGTTTTGCTTATTGAACGCATGTTTTGAAAACCGTTAGTCCAAAAATGTGTCCATTATAACATAAGATTCTTTTCTTGTAACAAGTTTTGCCACTAAAAAAGTGTCATTAAAGAGCTGTGATCACGCAGAACATACAAAAATGCAAAATATGCGTGAGACGTGGGAAGTGCTGTGAACAATTCAATTTTTCGCCCAACGGGGACTTGAAGTATTTAATAAAAATTTAGGAAGAAAAGTTTTTTCATCTAGCCTCAGTTGTTGAGGAAAAATATTATTAAGTTAAGATAAAATCATACCAACCAAACTGTTGTGCCAAGTCGGTCATCTCTACATTAATATCAACAAAAATTCGAACAGCTATAATTCAACCAAGAGGACGTCAAGTTTGTAAATATGGTGAAATCCACCAACATGTTCGTGAAATATCATGTTTTTTAAATTTCAACCAAAATTGGATAAAACGCAAAATGTTACTTTTTATAAGCGTTAAGCTACAAGGGCGCGATCAGCCCATTCTGGTTTCACCGTTTTAAGATAAGGACGGTAAAACTACCACAGTCACCTCAGATAGATATCTAAACAGGCCGAGAAGGTTTTGTGGAAGTTCGGGGAGAACGCGTTATGCTATACAGAATTGGTTCCACTGAAGTGGGGCCACAACTCTCACATCAAGAGTGACCCTGATAAGGTTACAAGAAAAGTTTGGGGAACCTCTTATAAGCCGAAAATTTACAAATGAATGATTATCACATTCCTCCTACTAGAGCCCCTTCAATTATCCTTTGTGGATTTTCAATAGCCAGAGTTAGGGAAACAACCCACAAATAATCGAACGGTTCAAACTTGTTGAACAAGACGTCCAAAGAATCGAAAGAGAAACATACCACAGGGGTGTTAAAACATTTTCCAGTTTGTGTATTGAAGCTTGTATGGAAAGAAATGGTCTACATCTGGAGATTTAGATAGCGAACACCTTCCATGAGTTTATTTAGTAATATCAATTTTGTCTTAATTTGTTTTCCAAACGCATAAATAGTGACTATTTGAAATAGAACAGTGGTTGGTTTTTAAGAAGCTGCAAGGTTTTGCGTTTTAGTCAGTTTTGGTTGAAAAATTTTTTATTTGATATATATTTTAACAAACAGATAGATCTTTTTTTCACACTAACAAATGTAGCGTCATCACGGTTGATTTTTATTCCTGTAAAGTTTCATTAAAACTGGTTCCAAGATAATGTGATTTGTTGCTGTTTAAAGGGGTCCATTTTTTTAGACCCGGTAGTTACCTACTGACCCCCCCCCCCCCCCAATTAAAAAAACCCAAAAAAAACGTTACCCCAGGGAAAGCCTATATCAGTATAACTCTGCACAGAAGTGCACAATCTATTCAAAAATAACTGGAAGCAAGCTGAACCATTTGGAAGGAGAAATACATAACAAAAACAACAGTATCTTGGAAGCAGCCACGGCTACTCCGAAGACTCTGTACACTGTCTAACAACGTATTTTTATGGTTAGATAATATATAGAAACAAAGTCTTTTATGCAGACAGGGAATCTCTTCTGCAAAATGGTTTGGAATTAACAACAAAGACCAAGAAAATACCAAGTAAAGTAACAATACTTAAGTGGGTGGCTGACTTCAAGTCGCATGGCTCTGTTGAAAATAAAAACAAGAGATTAAAACTAGGGTCACACACAGTAGGAGACCGATGCTAGTGCTCACTCCTGAGGATATGGCAGTGGTGATGGAGTATTAAATTAACTATTGCCAGAGAATACGTTTGGCGCATGTTGAAGTACGATCTGAAGTTTAAACTGTACAAGATCCAAGTGCATCAAAGGCTCAGCGGTGCCAATGCAGCAGAGTGTCATAGACAATTTCGTCTACCGCCTCAGAGATATGTCGCCCGAAAAGAGCGTCACGTGGAGCATGTGCTCTAACTTCCTTCAACTCTATTTTAACCGTTTTCATGGGTGTCGCTGTCGGGAAAGTTTTTGGGGGAGTCTGCTGGTACATCCATACTTACAAATACATCAATACATATCCGGGAACCGTTTATACCCAGTTTTTTTTTTATGTACGTGCAGTTGTTTAGATCATTTAGGAGGCAGGCTTCGCGCCGGAAGATCGAGATGCATGTACTCGATAAAAATTCCCCTCACTCAGGAATCGAACCTTCTGCGTGCGACGGCGAAGTGTCTACTCGCGGTACTACAGACGCCGTTAGATCTGTACCAGAACAGTCAATACCAACATCTACATCAAAACCGTATAAATCTACATCTTCATCAAGATAAATACTAAAACCATCTATACTTACATCTTTTCAAAAATAATTTGAACAAAATTAACTAGACCAACGTACAATGTATTTACTATCTTTTACCAACATCTGCATCAAAGCCTTCTATACCTACATCTTCACCAACATCTGCTACAAAAGTAAAAGCCCAGATAAAACCATCACAGAAAGCTGCTACCCCTTCAAAATGTTTCTATCTCTCTCTCTCTGTCTCTCTCTGTCTCTCTCTCTCTCTCTCTCTCTCTCTCTCTCTCTCTCTCTCTCTCTCTCTCTCTCTCTCTCTCTCTCTCTCTCTCTCTCTCCGTCTCCCTCCCTCCTCTTCCCCCCCTCTCACTCCATCCATCCATCCATCCATCCATCCATCCATCCATCCATCCATCCATCCATCTATCCATCCATCCATCTATCTATCTATCTTTGTCTGTTTGTCTGAAGGCATATCTAAAAATTTCTTTTAATTCAGTTTACATGCGTATTTTTCTTCTTTCCATTCGTGAGCTGGTTTTGGAATTTTTATCACGCAGATGAAAAGATGCAGTCTTCAGCTATTTTCCCGAAAGTTGTGTCGTTTCTACTGCTGAGTCTGCTGAGTCCGATGTGTCAAGGTCATGGCCGTTTGTTAGAGCCACCATCAAGGTCGTCAATGTGGCGTCTGGGATACGACACACCGCACAACTATGACGACAACCAGCTGTTTTGCGGAGGAGTTGGGGTGAGTTTCAGATAAAATGTTCGCCCTTTCACTTTGTTCAGAACAAGTTGTTAGAATTAAAATCTATCTCCAATAGCAGACTAAGAAATACATGTACATATTCGGAATATACTGTATTCAAATTTTTCCTTGTGATTTGCCTTGCAGTCTTGCGGCATATCAATTAAGGCAACAGCAAAACCAGAGTTGCTTAGGCTCCTTATGGTTCCACTCATTCTAGTGTTCGATCTCCAAAGGACAAGTTCTGAAACTAAGTTAAAACGCTAACGTAGATTTCTACACCCCTTTTAAAAAATGAGCTAAAAGAGTCTTTTGTGCCTGATGTCCTGGCGATTCAAATGTGGTGCCTCTGAGAGTGAGACTCCGGATGTAAGAAGTATATCAAATTAAAGTTCAAGTGGAGGGCTCGGGTTTACTTTTACTGTTAAATTCTACATTGCTGTATGATTCTCGTATACTTACAGCCGACTGAAATCCATCGAACTTATAAGTGACCGACATGTCGAAAGGTTGAATAAGACACTTACCCAAAATCGCACAATCGGCCAAAATAGATTACTTGGTCAATTTGGTTCATATATGCTCCAGTCACAATTTTCAGTTTTTGCCTTTGTTTGCCTTTATCTGTTGTTTGGCTTGTTTTGTTTCGCTCACCATTACCAGTTTTGTCAGAGGTAGCCATTTTCACGGACCAGTAACATATTATTTAAAACAGTCGCACATGGAAAGGACGACAGAAGTCCATTTGAACACGTGCAAAACAGGCTGTTGTCCTGAATATTTGTCATGTGACTAGCCCCTGGGGTCTTCATGTGTGTGCATACAACGAATATTTAGATAAAAAGTCGATGTGCATAGGGTCAGTTGCACCCCTCCCCTCTCTACTTTTGTTGAACAACTCTCAGCATCAGAGATGTTTTAATGGAGGAAATCTTCTCAATTATTATATATATTGGGTCACACTGGCAGAAAATCAACTTTTGACTAACCATCTTTGTAACTCAGTGTGCCTCACAGACCTCTTGCTGCACCCTTTTTTATATACTTTCATGATGAAGACTGTGCAGCAGTTGTTTTTGGTTTTGTTTTGTTTTTTGTTGTTTTGTTTTTTTGGTTTTTGTTGTTGTTTTTTTAGGGGGGGGGGGGGGGGGTTACTATCTGGCGTCCATACTCTAAAATTGCTTTTGATTGTCGTGGGTCTTGGGATTTCTTCCAACACTCTCTCTTTAAGTTCAATTGTTGCTCTCCTTAAAGTATGGTTCTACAATAGATAATCAGGGAACAACACCATCTGTAGGTACAAACGTATGTTTCTAAAAACAGTAGGGCCCGCCAATAGTTTGGTTGGTATCATGTTGGACTGCAATGAAGACGATCCTGGTTCGAATTATCGTTGGGACATTGTTTGAACTCGGATAGTTTTCAAGAAGTTTTTGAGGCCGTCATCCCGCTTAGTTTGATCTTTTTGGGGATGGTTGTTACATTCGGAGACCCCACCTCTTAAATGATCCCACACAGTGTTTACAGTGGGGATAGACCTATACTACCATAGCACACCATAGCACACCATAGCACACCGTAGGACACCATTGCCATGCCATGCCGTGCCATGTCATACGATACTGTTTGAAATGATCTGTTTGTGTCACAGATGACGTTCCTTTCTTACAAAAATAGAAAACCCTGTCTCTCTTATAAATCAGGAGCAGGTAACCGTAAAAGCACACAAAACAGTCTACATGCAGGTACAGAAATTTATAAAAAGATTTGTATTCGTTCGCCTGTAACGTTCGTTATTATCAGGTGTCTATTAACTGAGGTAACCGAACGCCGCTGTTGGCAGGGCTGTCTGAACGCATGAGTTTGAGGGGTAGTTGTCGGGAGAGCACGGGGTCCTACTTCTTGAATCTTCCGCTTTACTTTCTTGTTGGCTCTATAGCCTGTTTCCAACACAAAATGACCGTTATCAGACAGTTACTCTTAAAAGATCCTTGGATTTGATTCCCATTTCGCCTTGTCTTCTTTACCTTTCAACAGCATGAATACAGTTCGCGATTAAGATCCTTCTTTTGTTCTTCTGCTTAATAACACTCTCCGTCTTGTTACTTTTACTTTGTTCGTGATAACGAATTTCTGAAAACGATATATTCTTACAGTGCTGGTAGCTGTGTTACTGTACCAAACCTTAATGACCCTTCCATAATGTCTACAGTACTATGGGTGTCACACAGAACTCGCGTATATTCAGTTGGTGGAAGGAGGAGAGGGGAATGCTTCTGGTGCATCTGCTACTCTAATTAATTAGTTATAGAAAAACTGATATCACCGCGTATGGAATCCGCTCTAATATAGAGAACCGAAATTTGACAATCCATTCATTTTATTTTTCTTTGCCTTCATTTTGGTTATTTTTAGAATTTTAAGTGACATGTCTGAACCAGACGTTAGGGTCCATGGCATCCACCCAGTGCTACCCTCACTACTCCTGCTTTACTTACATGAATGATCTTGTGCCTTTTTGGTTGCCCTGTTATCTTAAACTGGATTTTACCATTAAATTGTTGTGTTGAAAAGGGAGTTGAGCTCATGCTATGCCTAATAATGATGCTAATTGAACTAAATATAATTACTTTATATCCTCAGGTCCAATACGGACAAAATGGCGGAAAATGCGGCGTCTGCGGAGACCCTTGGAATGGACCACTCGATAACGAGGCAGGCGGCAAGTACGCAACGGGAATCATCGTCCGGAAGTACAGAACGGGTCAGGTCATCGATGTGACGGTTGAGCTAACAGCCAACCACAAAGGGTACTTCGAGTTTCACGTCTGCCCGTCTGACAACCCTTTCGCAAAAATCACCCATGAATGTTTGAAGAAGTATCCTTTACTTGTGGAGGACACTGGAAAGGTCCGATACCAAGTGCCCGAAGACGGCTATAATGTGAAAATCAAGCTAAAACTTCGTTTACCGGAAGGTCTTAAGTGCCGCGCATGCGTGTTGCAGTGGAAGTACAATGCTGGTAACAGCTGGGGCACCGGACCAGACGGGACTCAGTGTGTCGGCTGTGGTAACCAAGAGCAGTTTTACGGCTGTGCAGACATCGCCGTGGGTTATAGTGACGTCTCACTTAACCGGCCACCAGTCCAACATCCATGGTATTTCCAGGAAGAGGACTCTGAGTGGCATTACGGAATTGTGAAAACCAATCTAAAAACCAACGTGACTTCTGGAAATGGTGTGGACAGATTAGCGCAAAGCCATGTTTTCGGCAGTCTTGTTTTGTCTTTCCTCACCTTTCTTTTTTGTCACTTTTAGTTTTGGGAATATATTTTAATGTCCCTTGTTTGATTCATTGTATGGAAACTCATGAGATCACAATGAATGTTTCAGTTCTGATTTCCTATACATTCTCGGGGTAAAACGTGGATGTCTTACCGACCAACTAAATTCCTAGTTTTGTTTTTATCCACTTGCTACGTGCCCTCCACTGTACATTTTCTCATGTTTATATCATGGTCACGATACACGAACACTTTTTTTTCATGTACATGACATTTGGTTGGCAGCGTCTTTCTGCTACGTTTTTACTGCTGCTTGTCCCGGTCGTTGATGAGATGTACAGCTTACAGTCTCCGACATTCCTGGAGGCCTGTTGTCGTAAAGCATGTATGCAAATGGAATCGTAGTTATTTCTCCTCCCTCTTCTTGTGCTCGATCGCATCTCGCCTGAAATCCGGCTTCTACCATATATGTACTGGGCCATCCTGCTCAGTTCTTCTGTCGGCCCGCACAGCTTCTCTTGTAGTGTCTATTGGTTTGGCCACGTTTCCTATCTCAGAGCCCTATGTTTCTTGCACTGCTAAAGGATGTGTTCTACGGTTTAGTCTGCTTCTCCACACTGGCATTTTGGTGATTGCACTACATCTGTACATGTGTTGTCTGTGTCTTTTGTTTTGTTTTCGTAGTCTGAAGATAATCACTTGCTCTTGGTGGAACAGCTCATGGCAGTTATCTGGTGTATGTGGTGTTTTAAATGGTGTATTTATAGGAGTTTTCATTTCTGTGAAGTTGATATTGTTGTCTTGTTTTTCTTTTTTGGGCACCTATTTTTTGCCACTCTGCCCGCCTGTTCGTTTCCTGAAACACCACGGTGCGATGGGATCCACTGCAGCATGATGTCACGGCATGGGGTGCCCGCCATCACTTCTCTCAGCCTTGGGTGTTTGTCGGCATTGATTGCGTGCTGTACTCACATGGCCCCTGTCAGGAATACTGTTAGCTTTGGGGGTCTACTACATCTCTGATGATGTTTGCTGCCTGTATAAGAGCCTCCGCCTGTGCCATGTAGTTGTACAATGCCGCTAGGTTGGGACTGCCTTTGCTTGATAATTGTTTCTTTGTTGCATGCTCTTTTGTCTAGGTGTTGGGATAGTGTTCTTATGATGTAGCCAAAGAGCGAAACCATATATGTAGGTGGATGAAAGTTCCAAACCTATGAGCCCATTTTTGTCGTCATTCGGGTTCCGACTCAGACAGGAAGTGTAAATGATATTACTACCTCAGGCAGATCCTCTGTACTGTACTAAAAAAACAAAGGTCACAATTTAAGTAGGCCTACATGTATTAAGTATTATTTGGCTTTGATGTGCCCAGGGAAGATAGTCTGATCTTTAAACTCATACTTTCGTAATCCTTTAAAAGGTTTTTCCTTCAACAAACAAATAAACAATTAAAGTTACTACTCTCTTGGCATTTACTAAGCCTTCTTGTTTGTCACGTGTGCTGGCAGTGTCCCATTGGATGAAGGGTCAATTTTACGAACGCGAAACTTTCAAATCGTTTTGTTTTAGCGTGAGGTTGTTTTGTCAAACAAACACCAAGGCTTGCAGCGTCCATTAGATCCAATATAGAACTGTGTATTTGATGTCATGACATTCGAGCGGGTCGTAGAAGTACCAGTATTTAGAGGTGTGTTTGCTTCTCATGTATCAACAGACATTTCTTTGTGAAACTTTTCCAACCAAGATGAAAGAACACGCTGGCTACTCGACCAGGCACACAGCTGTGTTTTGACTTGCAAAAGCCACAACTCGTAGAGAGTTGTAGCTGCAATGGTGGAACATGTTGGCTTGAGGAAGATTTACATTATTGCTGGTCGCAAACATTGTAGCCACAGTCCATATTTGACGTCTGTCATTGTGACTGGGGAAGACAGCCTCGCAAGTTTTAGACTTCGCAACAATTATTATAGTGTAATATTTTTAAGTTGGTCCTAGATCTAGTGCAGTACCTGAAGCAGGATTGTTGTCTCGTTTGGACAAAATTGAAAAAACCATGTTGTTGAATCTACGCATGTGTTTCGCTGTGTCCCGTGGGCTGTTGCTGTATATAACATGCTTTTGGCGAACAAGCCTGGTTCTTTATTTATTGATTTATTTATTTTAATTTTGGGTGGGTTGGGGGAGTGAGGGTATTTGTTTTGCTCTTTTAGGCTTTTTTTGGGGGGAGGGGGGGTATTCAGGGGATGCGTTTTCTGTTTTATCTCTATTTTTGTTCCGTTTTCTTCTCTTTTTTTCCTCCTTTTTCC
>NW_004797316.1:190200-251963 GCF_000002075.1 Aplysia californica | reverse complement strand
AGGGGGGGAGGGGGGGGGGGACAAAAAGTCATTGTCTCTATCCTTCGGGGACAGACATGGCATGATAAGCTTATGTCTCAGAGCCACGAGGCAAATGCGTCACTGACAGTGAATATTGTTTATAAATCTTTGAAGGAAAAAAAAATGAGTATCGGTGTTGGTGAATTTTTGCAGCTCAAGTTAAGAGAAACACATCGAGATCACAAATTGCTTAAAAGAAAATTTAGAAAGACTCTTCTGAGTCGACAGACAGAAATGACGAAGGGAAGATAGGCCTACATTAACTTGTTTCCTCATCCAGAAAAAAGAGGGGTAGAAGGATAAGGATTAGGGGTAAATAGTTTAGAACGAATGTCTGTTGACCATTTTTAAAAACCTGATCTGGATGATCGGGTTGGGAGATGGCATTGACCAATGTACACCATCAAATACAACAACTCGCCACTACTTTTCTTTATTTTGGCCACGAAGTCCATAAGGACCTTCTATCGCATTCCGCCCGCAATTAAAAGGATCTGACCCCGTTGTGTCATAATAATAATATAACACTCGATAGCCTTCTGATTGGCTACTTGGCGCAGTTTTCATCAAATGAACCCCATCGTGACTCTAAATGATTTTGGAGGACGTAATCAAACGGCGTTAAAATTGGCAGTTTTTGCTAATCCGCAAAGAAAAATCTGACCACCCTCAATAAAATTATTGTGTCAAACCACATTTAATAGGGATTTCTGCAGTGTACGCAAGGTGTTGCGACCGAATCGACATTAATTTATCGAAATGTATAGGCTGACTGCTTCGACCCTGCCTGTTACAACCAACCCGAACTGAGTGGGAAACAGTATTCTATCCGGAAGGAGAAGATACTTGATAGAACAGACCCCCCCCCCCCCTTTCCCCGTGGGAATCGAACTCATGTCTTTCACTTGCAGCTATTAGGGGTCTAACCATGACACGGTATTGATGCAGGTAGCGAAGGAGAGAGAGAGGGGGGGGGAGAGAGAGGGGGGAGTCAGCATGGAGAGTGTTCCGGTGGGAGAGGCGGTAGTTTTCGCTCTAGTTGTGAGGAGCGAACAAGTATGTGTGTGTGGATGGGGGAGGGGGATGGGCGGAGGGTGTTAATGAAAATTAACGTCATCTTCCTTACATTTGGGGCCCAGTCTTTTTACTAGAGCTACACATATCAAAGACGATTATCATATCGTTATTTTAAAATTTTTAAAGATCTAATTCGTTCCTATTCCACAAATCTAGTAAAATACGAATTATAAATAGGTGCATCGAAATACATATACACATTTATATTGTATATCTATTATATATTTGGCAACTTAGAAACACATGTGTCACTTTTTCCATAAAACTACGACAGCTGCAGAGTTGAGAGTTGGCATGGACCTGCAAAAAGATAGATAGGTCCCCATGACGGAGCCCGATTCTGGATTTATTCATTTCTGAATTTAGACAAATATATGGGGTCTCTCGTGGCCTAGAGGTTAAGGTGTTGGCCTCTCATTCAAAAGGTCCCGGGTTCGAATCCGGGTAGCGACCGAAAAATGTTCTTCTCTAAATTTGTCTCCTTTCACCTCATTTCCTGCTCTCTAGCAATGTTCTGTCGTCTGCTTTCGTCTCCTCTTTCTGTCCCCACCCCATCACCTCCTTTGCCCCTTCCTCTGGGCTCCTGATTCTTTCTGCAGCCTTTCTACTGCTACCCCTTCGCTTCTTCTTACTGCTGTCTTTCAGCCACACACCTGATCTTCTGGTAGGAAAGATCTACACCTAGCCTTCTCGGACAAGGGCGAAAAATCTCGGAGGGCCCGTGTGCAAGTTGCGCACGTTAAAGATCCCTTGGTGGTCTAAAATCGATAAGAGTGGGCTTCGGCCGCCACCTGGGCAAAATTCAAAATTTCCTACCAACTGAAAATATTAGGTGTGTCCCGCGCGCTCATATGACCCTATGCAGTTGCGAGCGCCGTAACTTGCACACTGGACCTCCAAGATTTTTCGCCCGAGAAGGCTATGCTGTGTGGCTGAAAGACAGTAGTAAGAAGGAGTCAAGGAGAAGCAGTGGAAAGGCTGCAGATAGAGTCGGGTGCCCCGAGGAGGGGGCAAAGGAAGTGGAAACAAAAGCAGACGACAGAATATGGCTAGAGAGCAGGAAAGGAGGTGAAAGGAGACAACTTTAGATAGAAAGATTGCCCGTCGCTACCTGGATTCGAACCTGGGACCTTTGAATGAGAAGCGAACACCTTAACCTCTAGGTCACGAGAGCCCTCCTTACAATATATTGTGTGTATGTACGAGACTGAAATTAAATACTTCTACCGTACAAACATATTATTTGGATGATTAAAGCACATTTGAGAAACGTGTTATTGCTTTTTAAGAAACGTTTAATAGCTCTAGATAAAAGTAATGCAGCTATGAGATTATATTATATTTATCAACTCTTAAACGCTTTCATGTGGTATCCTAATAACCAGATGGTCAAACACATCGAAAGGCTGGTGAAGAAAGTAAGAGAAGCCGTTCACTTAGTACGAAATATACACATGTATCTTCCCTTGTTGAAGAAGTCCTATATTATTTTTCAGTCACATTGATATGAAAGTGCTGAAGACTTCAGTCTTTTCTTCGACACAGCACTTCTACTTCTACACTTCCATTCGGCATAGAAACCCTTGCGGGGCGTACGCCGCCAACAAGCTCTCCCCAGTCATCACAATTACGGGAAAGTCTCTCCAGCTGTTTTTAAGGAACGTGCTCGATTCTCCTTGTCTGCATATTCATATCATGGTGTAAAGTGTTCTTTGGCCCTCCACGTATCCTCTCCCCTCGAGACTTCCAATACGTGCCTTGTAGCACTGAGTGTAAGCTTGCTAAGAAGAGTGTGACCAATCAATCGGTGCCGGTTCAGTTGAAGGTCTACCGCGATGTTTCTGGTTAAGTTGAAGGTGTACCCCTGCTCAACACCACCACCAAGCACATCCTCCTGCAACCTTTGTTTATTTTATTTAATTTAGTGGGAATATTCCTGGAAGGATGAAAACAAATTCGGATCCCTGATTTTGAATTTCAAGATTTTGCGTAGGTCAAACTGTGTGTAGATCTAACCAACTGCATTACAGTGGTCTTTGTTGAACGTCTTTGTGCTTTACACTTCTGACACAATGTAGACTATTTAAAAAGCGAGATGACTCCGCTTGTCTGTGCCACCAGGAACTATATCGTGTTGAAGTTTGAAAAATAATTACATCTCAATAATCTTTTAGGAGCGGTTGTACTTTGTTGTTTTGTTGGGAGAGGAATTGTATTTCTTCCTTTTTTGTTTTCGTTTGTGTTGTGTTGTATTTACTTTAAGTCGGAGGTAATACCAATACCAAAAAAAGCCTAAAATATATTAATTAAATGACTTAAGACAAGTCGCTCTTACATCCATTGCTTTCAAGTGCCTCGAAAAATTGATCCTCTCAAATATTCTAGGTTGTGTTCATGGAAATCTAGATCCCTTCCAGTTTGCATACAAACAAGAGAGAAACGAAGATGATACTGTACTTGTTTTTTGTGACTCTATACTGAAACACTTTGAAACATCTAAAACGTATACGAGGGTACTTTTTGTTGATTTTTCCT
The DNA here is from genome assembly GCF_000002075.1 of Aplysia californica. Classification (NCBI taxonomy): domain Eukaryota; kingdom Metazoa; phylum Mollusca; class Gastropoda; order Aplysiida; family Aplysiidae; genus Aplysia; species Aplysia californica. Next base: position 248,330 of record NW_004797316.1, on the reverse strand, counting down.
CAGCATTTAATACAATTCAACCGCATATTGCCATTGAAAACTTCTGAGTCTGAGAGTTAGTCATCATATCGCAGCATGGGTACTGCAATTTTTGACAGGCAGACCACAATAATATGTGAAGCTGCACAAAATCTGACACAATTCTTTGTAACACCGGCCGTCCTCGGGGGTGTGTTTTGTCACCAGTTTTGTATACAATATAAACCAACGATCATAGAAAAATATATAAAACAACACGCTTAATTAAGTTTGCAGATGACTCCGCTACAATTGGATTAATAAACCTTGATGAAAAAGAGTATTTCGAAAAAATATGTATATTTTTTAATGGTGCAATTCAAATTTTTTTAAAGTGAACCTCTCAAAAACAAAGGAAATTATTTTTGATTTTAGAAGAGAAAAACAAACAATCCCACTACTCGTAATTGAACAAAAAACAATTGAAATCACGGATTCATACAAATACCTTGGTCTTACAATCGACAACAAATTTGCATGGCAAAACCACGTAAACAATATCGTTTAAAAAGTAAATCAGAGGCTGTACTTTCTCAGGAAACTTAGGTCTTTCAATATGAATCTATCCATCCTTCAGATATTCTACTCCACCACAATAGAAACTGATAAATTTTGGTATCACTTGCTATGGTAGCAATTTGGGAAGGCAACACATAAAAATAAACAAGTTGATAAGAAAGGCATCAAGAACAATTGGTAGAGAGCTAAGTAACTTTGAATATCTGCACAAGACAAGGCGGAAATAATGCTTAGTGACCATAGCCACCCACTGGCATCGGAATTTCAACTATCGATCTGCAGTAAACGATACATTTCAAAAAAAGCAGGAATAGACATATATATAAATCCATTCGTACCAACTGCAGTGAGGTTACTGAACACACAGTGCTACAAATGAAACAGGGAGAGAGAGAGAGAGAGAGAGAGAGAGAGAGAGAGAGAGAGAGACAGAGAGACAGAGAGACAGAGACAGAGAGACAGAGAGACAGAGAGACAGAGAGAGAGAGAGACAGAGAGAGAGACAGAGAGAGAGAGAGAGAGAGAGAGAGAGAGAGAGAGAGAGAGAGAGAGAGAATGTATTTCGGAGCGGGTTGTCCCAGCACGTGAGATATGCATTTACTTGGCTTATGTCCTGTCTTGTTGTGCGTTTGCGTGAGTCTAACTTTTGTAACGTCTACTGCCATTGTTAACGACCAAGACAAATTTCTCCCTACGAGATGAATAAAGATTGTCATTGTCATTGTGTTGTGTGTGTGTGTGTGTGTGTATGTGTGTGTGTGTGTGTGTGTGTGTGTGTGTGTGTGTGTGTGTGTGTGTGTGGTTTTTTTGTTGGTTTTTTTTGTGTGGATGTTTTGCGAAAGGGGGAGGCCTCTACATACCGCATACCGACGGGTTTGTCTGGGTGTACTTCTCTAAAATTATTGACACTACTGTCCTTCTGTGGAAACTTAATAGGCCTACCGGTACCATGATACCCTTACTGATGACCGAGTTCTTCTTCAAATTATAGCCTATTCTGAGACCAAATCCGGAATAGTCCATAAAGATGAGGATAAAGTAAAGGTCTTCTCCACTGTGTAGGCTACAAGTTAGAGTGGCATATTTTGTACGTCTCTATACGAGTATTCCGTTTTAATTACCTCCTGATTTTCTTTCCCATTCCAACCTTTTGTGAAGCGAAAGGCTACATTGATTTTTAAAAAAATTTAAAAAATTTAAAGTCAGGTTAAGAGGGTAAGAAAGGGAGTTAATTGGCTTCATTATTTTGGGAGGTTTCTAAGTTTTTAGGTCTGGTTTTTTTTTTCCACTCATATCAAACCCTGTGTTTCTCTGCATCTTAAGGTGTGGACACTTGTACACAAGGTTAAATTTTAAAGTAAGCATGGTAGCTGTTTATTTTTCTGACCAATTAGGTATGGATTTATAAGGTCAACAACTGGAATTTAAATCAACTTTTGGGGAAAATTTGTTCACTTCTGACTTCAGAAATCCTATCCTTACTTTCATTTGCCCAAGGGTGAATAAATGTACTAAACGAAGCAATAAATGTTAGGCTGAAATGCAAATATCGGAATTAATAGTGTTCGTTTCAGCCAAGCAGAGGTACTCTCTATTTTTGGCGAGTTTTCAGTATTCATTCTTAAGGATTCTTACCTCGGGTAGGCCTGTAGCGTTCTATAGTTAGGTAAAAAAAATCGGGGCGCAGCTTAAATACATGTATGGTGAAATATTTCCTGAACTATTGAACATAGACTCTCCAGCTTTTGCACAATGGTTTGTATCAATTGTCTTAATAGATCGATGTTTTTATAAACATCTGCTGGAATTGTATTCTAGAAAATTCCTTAATAACTAGGCCTACTAATTAAAAATCAAAGTGATTGGTTTCTGCAGATCTTGTCTTAATAAAACGGTTTTATAGCTGGGGCAATATTTAAAAAGAAAGTAGATCGATCTGCGTCATTTTTTTTTCTAATCGCGACTATATATTGAATATTATGTTTATTGAACACATGTTTTGTGAACTTTTAGAGCAAAAAAACCTTTAAGATGACGCGTGTTCATTATGAAATTTATTCTTTGTAACAAGTTTTGAAATTAACAAAATATTATGGACGTCATTGGTAAGCTGTGACGTAGGCAATAATATATTTGCGTTTTCAAAAACGTGTGTCGGGCATGAATAATTAAGTGCTGTGAACAATCCCATTTTCCGCGTGATGGATGTTTACAGTATTTTATATAAATTTATGAAGAAAAGTTTTTTTTTTTAAATCAACCCTCAATTTATGTGGAAAAATATGATTAAGTTTAGACAAACTGATATAAACTGCTGTGCAAAGTATGGGTGATACTGATCTCACCCGTTAAAGAGCATGTTTGGGGACAAACTAGTTGCGTCACGAATTTTTTACCTCACTATAAACTACAGGTATCTCAAAAAGATATAGATCTAGGCCTACAAACTGTTATGAAACATTGCACCAATATATATTTCTTTTGACATGTATAGATGATTGTACGCCTTGGAAATCTTAAGTGCCTCTCCAGTTATAATATACAATGTAGTCTAATTAACCCCCCCCCCCCCCCCCCCCAAAAAAAAAAATTTTTAAAAAAAAAAAATATTTATAAAAATGGTAATAATAATAATAATAATAATAATAATAATAATAATAATAATAATAATAATAAATAAATAAATAAATAAATAAATAAATAAATATATTATGAATCAAATTAATTGACGCATTCTCTCAATTATGGCCCTAAGTTCATAGGCAATTCAGAGGAAGACCCAAAATCACAGGTGCATGACCACACATTGATGTGCAAAATTTTAAAGGCAAATGCTGTCTTTCAAACTGTCTTGCCTCAACGCCAACGTTGGATAATATTCTGCCTTGAATTTGAAACATCCGCTATTGACGAATGTTTTCAATAGCCTAACCTTACTAATGCACTCGGGGGGGGGGGGGGATAGTGATAACAGTTGATTGGAGGAAAAGTTGTGTGTTCTGTGTGCCTTTAAAAATGTTTCTAGCTGTTTTTAGCAATTTGATTTTAACAATATGTCCTTATTTTAAAAAATAATAAATAATAGGCTAATTTTGATAAATCGCCATACAGGGGAAGCAACCAAGAAAAAACTCATGAGACCGGAAGATGCAAGAAACTTTTTATCCTCGCAATTTTATTTTGCAACAGCTGGACCGGACGAGCACACTCAGTTGTCAATAAACAACATTAGTAGACGTTGACTCCATGGAAAAAGAGGTCAGCTGGTTTGCGATCAATAAACAACACTTTGCCTCATTATTCAAAGAAGTGTGGAAAGGGAACGATTTGTTTTCGGGGACTATTGTGACATATTTATTAATGAATCGTTTCTAAGCCTGTGTGTTGAGTAGACTTTATCTAACTGCACTGCTGGAGATCTTGTAAACCTCGACGAACTCTGACTTGCCGCAGCAAATACATTGACAGAAGTAAGCGCTCAGAATTCTACAGTGCAAGCGAGGAGATACCCTCTTCCACATCATTTAGATTCTAGATCTAGATTATCTAGATCTAGATCTAATCTAGGATCTAGGTTTGTTGTACAGTAGTCTCCGCCTAAACGCACGCCATACAAAAGCACGCTCCGCTCAAACGCACGCTTTCGTCATCTGACCGGTTTTTTAGTACTATATCTAGATCTATATAATTTAGACGTGCAAACGCACGGTCACTCCCTCTAAACGCACGCTCCGATCCGCGAAACACGCCGACAGGTTAAAGCTTGACAAGGGGAAATTTTCACTACAACCTGCCCAGTTTGCATAGACAAGCCAAGAAAACCGGGTGAGAGTGCCCCTCACGCGGAACAACGACAAAGAGAGGGATGGACAACGTTTTCACACCCAATTTTCCACAGACTACAGACACATAGGTCTAGATTTCTATATCTAGGTCTGGTTCTCGGTCTAGGGCTGGTCGGGGAGGGGGGCGGGCGCGGTTGGGGGACTGAACTTTTTTTTGATTGGTCACTGGAAATGCATCTTTTGAGAGAAGATTTCTGACTGGTGTTTTTGTGACTGCGTGTAATGTTTAGTTAAACCTAGGCCTGATGCGCAACACGCGTGAAAGTGAATGCCGTAAAACACTAGATAGGCCTCAGTAGGGTTTAAGATTAGCCAAGTAAGCCTAGTCAGTTGCGCTCGTTCAACGAATCACAAGAGAAATGTTTCTTTTGAATATAGAGATCTATGATTCTGATGTCGTCCGTGAATTTACGGTCAGGGGGTGATCGCTTGGAAAGCCACGTGGCCGCGCTGTCGTCTCTATGACTAGATTTATGACTATCTCCAACAGTTTCCTCTTAGCTGTTCAAGACGTTTTATAGTGCATCATTCATTACATTAATTTACATTGAGACTGTCTTTCTCCCCCCCCCCCCCCCCCCCCCCCCCCCCCATTCAACGCCTTTGTAGTCATAACCGCAGTCGGGGAATCCTTCACAAAACAGTCACGTGTCGTCACATTATCGGCAAAAATTGACCCTCACCCGAAAGGGAGGTCATTAGAATATCAAGGCAATGAAATGACTGCGTCCCTTCCTCCCTTTGCAAAGGTTCATGTAAACGCATGCTCCGTATAAACACGCTGAAGAGCCCTCCCGAGCACCATGCGTTTAGGCGGAGACTACTGTAGTGATGAAAACAAGAATTCAAGAGATTTTTTTCTCTTTTACTTTTCCTTGGTATTCTAAATTCGAAGTGACCATTTCTGCGAACGGTTTCCATTCTCGAGTTTTATTGGCTATTTGCGAGAGTTCGGCGTCATCTTTCATTCTACCATTATGCGAGGACTGGGAAGAAGCATTTTTTTTTCATCAAATTCAATTTCTAGAGCTAGTATTTTGGCGCTTTTTCGGTAGTTCCCACCCCGCAATTGTTATTCACCGGTTTTGGCCCCAAGAGTAGGGGGGTTTCAGGGGAATAAGGTGGGGGGTTTCAGGGGGTCCAGTTTTTAGGTTTGATATCTTAGCTCGCCACGCATCAAACGTATAGATCTAACGTATAGATCTAGATCTTGAAATCTAGATGTAGATCTAGGCTCAAATAAGGGGGGTGGGAACTACCGAAAAAGCACCGAAATTTTTAGTTGTCTGAATATTCTGATACTTCAGTCATAGTTGGGGCAACGTTCCTGGACTATACATTGTACTTCATTTGCAAATGCCTACAAAAGGTACTGCAAGAAAACAAGACTGCTTGACTTCGGCATTTAGTCACCCCTAAAGCAAAAACTAAATCACAAAAAAAAATAATCACTCCACGCCGCCCCACGTTCACACCTTACACACACACACACAAAAACACATGCACACACACACACACGCGCGCCACTCCGTTCACAAAGAACCGTTCAGAGATATAGAGTTCAAGTTTATTTTCCCGAGCGTTCAGAGAAATAGAGCCGGCCTTCTAAATTAGAATTGAAGACTTGTGATTTCCTCTGTGACACTCTGTCACTGATTGTCTTTGTGTCTGGTGGCAGTGATGATAGTTGGCCTAGTAGAATAATATATATCTGCAAACCTGAAGAGGAATTTACAAAGGATTTTAAAACTCTGATTAGTGGGTGGTTGGTGGGTGCCCTGGTGTGGTTTGCTTCTCCTTTCCTATCAAACATCTATCGTATCTCCCCTTCTTCTTTTTTATGTTTGTTACTCTCTTGTAACACCTCTAATCTTCTGGCATTCATATGACCTTATGCAGTTGCGAGTGCCGTAAAACCTCTACTAACACTAATTCTGATTACTTATAGCATCCAGTCTCATGAAGTGAACACAGATAATTTCATTGGCAAACAGTTAGAGATACTAAAGGCATAGAGGCTACAAGACATATGGCCTAAATAAGCTAAACCCCCCCCTCCCTTACCTTATTTAGGCCACAGGTGGAAGACGCATTACCGCAGAATGGACGTGCCCCTCCTGTAGGATTAGAGCGGTGCAACCTCCGCTATGAGCAGCGACACAACCCATCTACACGTCTCCACCACAACCCGTCTACACACCTCCACCACAACCCGTCTACACGCCTCCACCACAACCCGTCTACACACCTCCCCCACAACCCGTCTACACACCTCCCCCACAACCCGTCTACACACCTCCCCCACAACCTGTCTACACACCTCCACCACAACCCGTCTACACACCTCCCCCACAACCTGTCTACACACCTCCACCACAACCCGTCTACACACCTCCACCACAACCCGTCTACACACCTCCACCACAACCCGTCTACACGTCTCCACCACAACTCCACCCAAACCGACCCATGACTCGACAACGGCACGTCAAACAATTGCGCCGTAAAAACCGTTGCACGGACTCTAATGCCAGGAACCATGAGCGCACCCGCCGTATGAAGAAGCAGAACAATCGAGCCCTAAACATCCTCCAATGGAATATCAGAGGCCTGCGCAGTGCCAAAATTGAGCTCCTTCGGCACATTGACACCAACCACCCAGACATTATCTGTCTTCAAGAGACATGGTTAAGCCCAAATATAGACATTTGTGTGCCTGGTTACTCTATTGAACAAAGTGACAGAGATGACAGAACTCTGTAGACACTCTGCCCCCACCCGTAGGAGCAAAGCCAAATGGTCCTTCAAGAAGGTTGACTGGTCGTTGTTCAATGCCCTCATGGAAACAGAGACTTTGGCTAATGACATGCCTAACATGACGGACGCAACAAAATTAAACACCTGCCTAACTGAGGCCATTTTAAAAGCAGCCAAACAAAGTATCCCTAAGGGCGCTCGTAAACCCTTCTGGAATGAAGAAGCGGACAAACTAATAGAAGAAAAAGTGCAATTAAGGAAAAAAGCCATGGCAACCAAAACACGAAAAGACATTGAAAGCTACCAGGAGGCATCTAAAAGAACCACATCCCGCCTAAACGAGATGAAGCGCGACTGTTGGCGCAACTTTACCTAAGAGATGTCCCTCTCGACTGACCCTCAACAAGTTTTCCGAGTCATAAATGCCATCTCAGGCAAGAAAACCCCCTCCACCGGCAGTGCACTCAAAGTAAACAATAAAACCCTAAAAGGAGATAGAAGCAAGGCTGAAGCCTTTTGCCGTGAATACGCCTCAGTCAGCCGCCTAAAACTCGACAAGGCAGACAAACACCGGCACTACCAGCTTAATGAAAAGCTTAAACTCCTCCCTATTGACCAGAACACAGGCTATGATTTTCTCCTCACCATGGCTGAACTGACAGTTTGTATAGGAAAGCTGAAAAACGGCAAATCTCCCGGGTTTGATGGTGTAACCAATGAGATGATCAAACACTTCGGACCCATGGCAACCTCTGCCCTGCTCCGTCTTTTCAACCTATCATGGGAAATGGCCATTGTCCCAAACAGCTGGCGACATGCCAAAATCATACCAATACCCAAGAAGAATGAGCCTGCAGGGATGATTGGGTCCTACCGCCCCATCAGTCTCACCAGCTGCCTAGCTAAGCTGATGGAGACCCTCGTCAAGAACCGCCTGATGTACTTTCTGGAGAGCAACAACTTGCTGAGCAACAACCAATCGGGCTTCCGCAAGTTACGGTCTACTGAAGACCAAGTCCTGTGCCTAACACAACATATCTCCGACGGATTCCAGGCTTGTCCCAAAATGAAACGAACTGTGCTGGCCCTCATTGACTTCTCGCGTGCCTTCGACAAGGTATGGCGCACGAGGTTAATGGAGAAGATGATTGAGAAATCTACTCCCAGCCGCATCACCCAATGGATAGGTTCGTTCCTCAGAGACAGATACGCCTGCGTCGAGCACGGCAACGCAACAAGCAGGCTTCGCCGTTTCGAGCAGGGAGTCCCTCAAGGCAGTGTCCTGTCCCCTGCACTATTCCTTGTCTTCATCGATGATATTGAAGCAGGCCTGCCTGAAGCCGTGAAGACGGGACTCTATGCTGATGACTATACAATATACGCCACCAGCGAAGACATAAATCAGGCTGAAAACAGTGTCCAAGCAGCCATAAACTTACTCGAGCAGTGGGCAAAGCAAAACAAGATGGAGATCAGTACGGAGAAAACAGAGTGCACCCTCTTCACCACCAGCACCCACGAGGCCAAGCGAAAACCAGCACTCTCACTCAAAGGCTCCCCCATCACCTTCAACTCCAACCCCACCTTACTTGGGGTCACACTTGATCGTACTCTACCATCCAACGCCCACATCCAAAACCTTGAGCTAAAACTGTCAAGCAGACTTCGACCATTGAAAGCCCTTACAGGCACCACTTGGGGTGCCTCCAGGGAATGCATAAATCCTATATATTATGCTACTTGTCGGTCAGCTATCGACTATTGTGCCCCTGCCTACATGCCTCTTGCCAAACCCTCCAACCTGCAGAAACTGGAAAGAAAGCAGAATGAAGCAGCAAGAATCATCACAGGCTACTCAAAGGATACTCGTGTGGACAGCCTCCTCATCGAAGCAGACATTTTACCACTAAGGCATAGAGCTGATGCCTTGACTGCCATCTCGTTCGAGAAGTCCATGCGTCTGCCTGCAACGAACCAACGCAAAGCCTCCGCAACAAAATCAGTGCCCATGCGGACAGGCAAGTCGAACTGGAGAAAGCATGCCCAGAAACTCGTAGCCGAAACTGAAGTGGATACGTACCCATGTGAGGAGCTGGTTGTTTTACCCCCCCACACAACCGTGGAAGACTGCATCATACAACGTGACTTTTAGCACCGATCTTGTCGTCGACTGCAAGCGTACTAATGAACCAGCTGTCAGGAAAGCAGCAGCAGAGGCTACAATTCGTTCGCTCCCCCTGCCTGATGTAGAAGTCTGGACTGACGGTTCAGCTGAGCACGGTACTGAGTATGGAGGAAGTGGAATACTGATCAAGACCGGTGATACCGAACTCGACCAACGTGTACCTGCGGGCCGGTATTGTTCCAGCTACAGAGCCGAGCTTGTAGCTCTTGACACAGCGCTTGACATGCTTGTGGCACTACATACAGTAGGCAGCCTTCTGAACAGTGTACGCATCCATGTATACACTGATTCTAGATCAGCAGTCATGCGCCTCTCATACGGCCCTACCAACCAATCGGAAAAGGTGGCCTGCTCAATCTGGCAACCTCTGCACACCCTCTGTCAACGCTCTGAATGTTTCATCCACTTACAGTGGATTCCAGGTCACGCTGGACTGGCTTGGAACGAGGAAATTGACAGCATCGCCAAAGAAGCAACAGCGCTTACCCAGATTGACACGCCAATCGATTTCTCGACAGCTAAAGCCGTCATCCACCGATCGACCCACGCAAAGTGGAAAAGAGAGGCGAAACCCAAACTGCCGTTTGCCCAGCCGCCGTCATACCAGCTTGAGGCCTCGCTCAGACGACAGGACTGCCGGCTTCTCTCCCAAATGAGAACTGGTGGAAAATCGCCCAAGCTGAGATCATATCTCCACAAAATTGCGCCAGCAGACAACCCAGATCCATCCTGTCGAGCCTGCAAGGAGGAGGACGAAACTATGGACCATGTGTTCCTGAGATGTCCCGCCAACTATCGTGCTAGAACCCGTCTGCTGGGAATTTCAGTAACCCACTTTCAGCACTTTTTAAGGACCCCCGGGCGAGTGTTGAGTTCCTGCGTGCTGTCGGCATTGCTGACCGTTTATGAAGCCACAGCGCCAGTAGAGAGAGAGAGAGAGAGAAATAAGCTAAACACCCCTCCCTTACCTTATTAAGGCCACACCTGTGGCCTAAATAAGCTAAACCCCCCTCCCTTACCTTATTAGGCCACACCTTTATACAAAGTTACAGAAATATTCCTTTTGTGCTTATTGAGGTACAGTGCAGGGTGATTTTACCTGCAATGATAATTGGACAAAATGGGCATATTTAGACAAATCCTATATCATTCTCTTTTTTTTCTTCTTAACTGCTCATGGTTATTAAAGAGTAAGCCAACTAGGTAGTAATTTCGGATTCCTAATACTAATATTATGGGCATTCATAAAATTTTTAAACTTTTTTTTTTCGCTTTTCTCAACGTAAAACGGATTCTGTAAAAAAACAAAACAACAACAACAATGACCTTATCTTTCTTTTTCAAAGTATTGTGCCTATATTTGTGTGAAACTATATATTCTATGCTTTCATGTACATGAAAAAAGCTAATAAAGGCAAGCAAAATGTTCTTCAGATACATAGATCTAGTAGTAGGCCCACTGGAATTTTTTATAAACCGGGAAAGATGACCAGAAAATAAAAAAATTATTTAATGATCTTCACTTGCACTTGAAATTTTTTTGACAAATTATAGTCTACCTCATTGTCTTTTTATTCCCGCATTTTTCTTCACTATTCATGACAACTGGCATGTATTGTTTTCAGTTATTATCAAGAAAGTGGATAGGCGGACTACGGGGTCTATCTAGCCAAAAGGATAGGTGGACCCCGGGATCTACCTAACAAAATGCTAGGTTTTAGGATGTGAACCCCGGAGTCAGCGTAGTGAAATAAGTAGTAGATATAGGTTTAACTAAGGATCGGTGGACCCCGGGGTCAACATAGTGAAATAAGTAGATCTCAGTTTATTTTATAGTAGGACTGGCGGAGCCCGTGGTCAACGTAGTGAAATTATAAGTAGATATAGGTTTAATTAAGGATTGGTGGACCCCGGGGTCAACGTAGTGAAATCAGTAGATCTTGGTTTAATTAAGGATTGGTGGACCCTTGGGTCAATGTAGTGAAATAAGTACATGTAGATCTAGGTTTAATTTTAAGGATTGGTGGACCCTGGAGTCAACGTAGTGAAATAGGTAGGTTTAAGGTGGACCCCAGGGTCTACCTAACGAAATACTAGTTAGGTTTTTAGATAGGTGGAACCTGCGTTCACCGTAGTAAAATAAGTAGGTTAAATCAAGGTGTCCCGGGGGTCCACCAATCCTTAATTAAACTTTCTTATTCTTCTACGGCTATGGTGACTCCGGGGTCCACCAATCCTTTTAAAATTAACCCTACTTATTTCACTACGCTGACCCCGGGGTCCACCTGTCCTAAAACCTAGTATTTCGCTAGGTAGACCCCGGGGCCCGGGGTCCACCTTAAACCTGCTTATTTATCACTAGGTTGACCCCGGGGTCCACCAATCCTTACTTAAACCAAACCTTATTTCACTACGGTGACTCCGGGGTTCACATCCTAAAACCTAGTATTTCGCTCTGCAGACCCCGGAGTTCACCTATCCTCTACAGGACTAAACTATTATCAATTTGCAATTTTCATTGATTAGCATATGTTTTTAAAATATTGAATCAGAGACTCGCTGTCTAAAAAGTCCACTGCTAATGCTATTCTTTTCAAAGAAAATGGCACAATTTGATTTTATGACATGTTGAAAAAATGAGTTTAAAAAAAATAAAAATATATATATATATATATCTATTATCTATTTGTGGTGGCCGAATTTTGCTATTCAAAAGGCTTTTTAATGGCTGCATCCATTGACATGCGGTTTTCGCCAAAAAATTCTTTAAGATATTCTCCAGATCATGACGCCTTTCGTTTTTTCAGTTTTGAGACAGTTTTGCTGCAAAAAGCTATATTTCTTTATTTCGCCAATCGCTTTTGTAGGCCGAACCTTCTCTCTCTGTAATTTTAGAAAATCCGGTGCAGAAGTGATATTTGGCGAGGCGCATTTTGTTTTGAGAGTATAGATCTAGATATAGACCTTCTAAATTTTTGCATCTCTCAAGATTTATTGCTCCATTCAAGTAGAGTGTAAATATCGTAGGCCAATGACTTTCAGTTGATGTTAATGGACCGATCATTCCTTTCATCGAAAGGGGGCCCAGCTAGTATGTATATATATATATGTGTGTGTGTGTGTGTGTGTGTGTGTGTATTTTATTATGTATACTAAAAGACTGAGCAGAGGCTTACAATGTAAATTATTCTGTGCTCTACAAGTAGAGAAAATCTTAAGTTTGCGTAAAATAGATTTTAGAAAAAAAAGTTGGATCTAATTATTCTAATAAAAGTAAAAATGATTGTTATGCTCATATTTGTTATTATTGACTCTGGAAATACAGTTACTTGCTGAATCTAAAAGTAACTAGAACTGTGCAATTCGTTTTATTTCAATTCCAAAGCCCAAAGGCATAGCAATAATAAGTTAGATCTAGATCTAGTAGTTGTAGGCTCTCTGGCTGCTTCTAGCATAGGCCTGCTTCTACTGATTCTAGACAGGTAATCTAGATCTTGCTATCGCCTGCACTATTAAAGTCAAATATATGGTAAAATAAAAACAAAGCTGAATTTTTTTGTCAGTCAGTACATCCCAATTGCCATAATAGCCGCATGTATTAATAGTTGAATAATGCGATACCGAAGCAACACGTTATCACAGTGTGCAGGGGAGAGCGAGGTGCCCAGTCGATTCGGTGGTTCGGCTTTTGTAGATCTATGCATTTTTTATGGAAAGCCCTATTACTAGATCTATTAGTGTTGTGAAAACTTCAACCTCTACAGCTCAGGCGTCAAAAGATGCTGGAAAATAATAATACAGCCAGTAGTTTTTATTTCATCGAGTTATAAAAATAGCCTTCGTATAAAAATTGCCTTGTTTTCAGAAGCAAATTTTAATAGTTCTAGTTCTACCGAATCGATTTTCACGCAAATTCAACCATTTTGATGATCTTTCTTTTCCTTTTAAAAAGATGTAGATCTAGGCCTGTCGGATGTGGCAGTGCGAATAACACTGAGTTGTTTAGATTTAGATCTAATAATAATAATAATAGATAGCATTTGTATAGCGCATATCCCCGCTCAACAGCAGGCTCTATGCGCTTTACGCTATATTATTACCCCAGCAGACCATAGAACACTTCGAAACATTCTCAGCTTCCCGGGAAGCATACAGTGCGAGCAGCCGATTAAGCGCTCAAACACTAACAAACTGACAAGATCTTTCGCTGTCTATAGCCGGGTACCCATTCCCACCTGGGTGAAGTGAGGAAAATTCGTGTAAAGTGCCTTTCCCAAGGACACAACGTCGGGCCCCTGACGGGATTCGAACCCACGACCTTACGGTTGCGAGTCCGAGAGCCTAACCACTAGGCCACCGACGCCACTAGACCCATCAAAACACGAGGCTTCGTGGCCGATCACAATAGTCTACGGGGCTTATCGAGGCCGATTCGCCCTGCCGCGAGCACGTTCACTAAACTGCCTACTAGATAGAATCTATTACAAAATATTCTCTACACGATCTTTGCTACTACTACTACTAGGCCTACTAGCCTACATGTACTACTAAGAGACAGTACGAGAGAGTGTCACTCAGGCAAAGATAGTGTAACTTTGACTCAGCCACGTAGTGTACACTTTTTATACCCCAAATTTAACCCGGAAGTCCATTCGGAGGATTTGACCTTTTCACTTGACCAAAGTGTGCTAAAATGGTAGCCTAGCTTTTGCCCCTCCATGAAGGAAAAATCTGGCCCTCATTCAAACTATTGGGGTGGAGCAAAATTTTGCGTATTGTGCTTTGTTCTTTACAATATTCATTATGATTATGATTTATAAGTTGTACACTGAGTCAAAACCGTACTAAATGAGAAAGGTGCACCATTATGAAAGTGGAACGAACTCAGTTGCCTGAAAAGGGTAGTTTGAGCATGTGTAGCCTAAATAAGCTAAACCCCCCTTCCTTACCTTATTTAGGCCATATGTGGCCTAAATAAGCACTCCCTTACCTCAAACTGATTTTTTTCAAGTGTGTTGTATGTGTAGGCCTACCCATTTAACTATGTATCTTTGTTCAGTTGTTCTTACTAGAGACGACACGGATTTATATACGTTGATTTTTCAGCTAAATGAAAAGTAATGAAAATGGGGATGGAAAAAAGAATTTGAAGGATCTAAGTTTTGAGTCCTGAGTCACCTTTGAATATCATGAATGTCTTACAACTTTTTGTGGCCCAAGAGAGTAAGATGTGGGTTTTTTCTTTTTTTTTAAAAACATACATGCAGCCAAACATACAAAAATAAACCCCACTTTGATCACTTCTAAACTGCAGCCACGTTTAGAATCTACTTTTCTCTGCTGTGGGCGATGTTATCAGAGGATCTATATGAAAGGTAGCTTTTTTAAATCAGAAAAAAATCTATAATATTTCCATGTTCCTTACTGATTGTTTCTCCTTTTCAGAAAAGAAATGGATCCAGGAGAGGAAGGATTTCGTATGCAAAAGTCAGAGAGTGGTGAGTTTTCCGGATCATTCATCCCTGTGGCTGAGACTGCCCCTACTGATGGACTTCCATTGAAATGTGAAGAGGATATTGCACCACAGCCTGGTGATAGTAAAAATAATGATATGGGAGAATTTAATGACAATGAACTGAAGGATGGAGAAATAATGGCTGGTACTGGTGGTGTAGTTTCAGTTCCTGATTCAGAAAGCGATGGAGAGGCTTTGAAGATAAAGGTGGATGCAAAGGAGAGAAGTGATAAAACAGTTGTGGAAAATGATGACAAAGAAACACTGATTAATAATGAAGAGGAAGGTCTTACCAGAGAAAAGGAAGAAAACAAAAGTGATGATTGTGTTGATTCATCCCCGGCCGATAGTGGAAATGACACCATCCTCAGTTCACCTGTGCCTGTATCATTGGCTCCTCAGGTGGTTGTGAGCCTGGAAAATAGTGTAACAAAATCCTTGTCTGAACCTATGCTGGCTGTCGATGAGGAAGCAACATCTGCTCCATCATCTTTTTTACCTTTGTCAAGTGGAGACCTGGGTACTCCCATTTCCACATCGACCCCTGTCATTTCACGGAACACTGCTACTTCGTTAACTGTAGAATCTGACAGTAGACCTCTTTCGAAGGAGGGGTCTGAATCCTACAGCTCCAATCCAGATATGGATCCAAGTCCTGGAGAGGATCAGGATTCTGGGACTGATCATTCCTGTGGATGCAGCTACCAGCATGACCAGGGCAGTCACATCGATCTTGTTTCAGATGATGCTGTCCTGAGGTCACAAGCCATTCCATCTTTAATGGTTCCTGGATCGGTTCGCGTGCCCATCATTGGTCATGAGACTATGGAAGCTCGCTCCAAATTTACAGTAAGATTCTTGGATTTCTTTGCATTGTATGTAAAAGAAAAAGATGAACATAAAATGTCCAGTGAGAGCTTAGAATTTAGAAAATGAAAAATTGTCAGACTAAGAATTGGTGGAATGATTAGAAAGGAGTAGAAGTTTCCTTCTGAAAAGGAATGAGAAAGTGGAAATTTCAAAATGGTAGGACATATTTGTTGAGGCTGGAAAAGTGATGGTGGTTAAAGCTTGATTTATGAAGTGGGTTCATGGAAAAACTTAAGAAATGCAATTGTCTTTAGAGATGTAATAAAGAACGGTGTAATTTGGTATTTTGAAAAATGTTGACAAGTTGGAAAACTTTCACTTTCAAAAAGAAGGAGATCCAAATGTTCGATAATTATACATGAATATTATAACTGTAAAAGGTGTTCTCCAGATAACAATGATATTTTTGTAAAGAAGAGCTTGATTAAAAGGTGGTGGTCAGAAAAGAGATCGAGGTCCACATCTTTATACTTTATTTATATTGACTTTGGGAAATGCAGTTGCTTTTAATTGTGTGTTTCAGGTGTACAAGATTCATGTAATGGTGGAAGAAGATGATGTTGGTTGGTTCATATTTCGTCGATACTCGGATTTTGTGCATTTAAATGATCAGGTGAGATTTTACGAAAGAGCTTGTAACTGCTCATTTGTGAATTAAAAGATGTCAAAATATCTTTTCGAAAAAAAATTCTGTTATTTATGTACTTTTTAAAAACTATTTTTAACAAGTTTTATTTACTTGTTCTTCCTTGTCTTTGTGTTGGTCGTTTTTGGATTTGTCCATCATTGATTCTATGAAGATTGTTTTATCTGTCTGTGTGCTTTTCAAATGCTATATGTACAGGAACTAATTAATGTGTGTGTGCCTCAGGTATGGTGATATATATATATACAGTCAAACCTGCCCTGACGGCCACCTCTATAAGACGGCCACCTGTACAAACGGCCACTTTCCATTTCCCCCCTTGCGTTTTTTCTATATAATTTAACTGTGTAAAACGGGCACCTGTCCAACGCGGCCGCGGCCACCATATTTTAACACACTACCCCTATCACACTAAGCAATAACACCTGTCTTAGACGGCCACCCTAGTGACTCCATTACGTTTTGTCATAAATTGTGCTTTGGCCCCTGGCGTTGTAGACGAGCCGTCACAATTCAATCACCTTCGTTGTTGTTAGGCAGTCCCTCCAACCGATCATGTTGCGTAGGCCCCTCCCACTGTTGACCAATGCTACCACTTTTCAGCTGCTGGCGAGGTAAGCGTGTGATCCCTTAAAACGCATAAGCCCTGCCCAGAATGAATAGACAAATCGAAAGTGAGATGAGTGGTCACTGTTTACCCAGTCTGTAACAAAGTAACAAAGGACGTCAACATGAACTTGTGACAGAAGCGTCGCTCGTTCTCCGAATGGTGGCGACCCATGTGTTTGTTTTAACATGGCACTCTGTCTTCCTCGTCAGATACCTTTAGTTTCA
Source organism: Aplysia californica (assembly GCF_000002075.1). Lineage (NCBI taxonomy): Eukaryota > Metazoa > Mollusca > Gastropoda > Aplysiida > Aplysiidae > Aplysia > Aplysia californica. The sequence goes on along the minus strand of NW_004797316.1, from coordinate 231,141 downwards.
TTGTCACCCTTGTGCAAAATCAGCAACAAAATAAAAAATTACCAACAAAATACAAACCACCACCAACAACAACAAAAACAGAAACAATGCGGCTACTTTCGATTGGGACCTCAGATGGGAATGGTTCATTTTCTTCATCTTGATCAGTCCTGCCTAAGACGGCCACCTGTCTTATACGGCCACTTTTCTCCTTGACAATGGGTGGCCGTCTTACACAGGTTTGACTGTATATATAAAAATCTCTTCTTGAATGCTAAGGTCAGTAAATAATCTATTTTTTAAAAAAATGTTTGTGTATAAAACAAACGTGCTGGAATTTTTATGCTCGTATGTATTTGATATTTCTTAAAAAGTAAGCAAGCAGCCATTTTTTCACATTTGGATTATAGTGGATGCACTTTTGTTGATAATTGTCAATTCTGTGCAAATTAAAATGGACAGTCTTCATTTTAAAATTTATTCAACTGAAATGCCTAACTAGATTACAGTGGAAACCTGATATAACAGGGATGGTGGCACCAGAGGAAAAAGTCCTGTTTTATCCGATCCCTGTTAAATCAGAAATACAAGGGAAGTAAGCATTTGTGGACTCATCCAGCTGTATTTATTCATGGGTGGTTTCCCTTGCCACTTGCACCCACGAACAGGGGTTTTGGCCATGCGGCGCACCTGCGCATGACTCGTTATGCGTGCGTGCAGCTAGGCTTAGAGCTAGATCAAAGTCTGCAGCACACCGCAGCCCTCTCTCGCTTCACCGGCTGCCTGTGCTTGCAGTGGCCTGGCTTGCATGGGCTTGCTCCATCATCACTCTCCCTCTCTCTCTCTCTCTCTCTCTCTCTCTCTCTCACTCTCTCTCTTGCTCTCTCTTTCTCTCTCTCTCTCTCTCTCTTGCTCTCTTTTTCTCTCTCTCTCTCTCTCTCTCTCTCTCTCTCTCTCTCTCTCTCTCTCTCTCTTACTTTTTACACGTTAACGAGCCTTTGTCCCTGCTATAACAGATTGGGCTCCGATGAGGCCCTGTTATTGCCGATAACTTTTAATAGAGACAAAGAGTAGGAAAAAACGAGGATTTAAAAAATACCTCTTATTACCAGATCCCTGTTATTACCGGGCCTGTTATATATGGTTTCCACTGTAATTCATTACATGATCACCAACCATAATAGTAATATATGATTTGTTCCCATCATGTGCAGCTGAAGCCTCTGTTCCCCAATGTGAGGCTTACCCTGCCTCCCAAGCGTTGGTTTCGCAGCAACTTTGATGTAGATTTCCTGGAGGAGAGGCGAGAAGGGCTTCAGGGATTCCTGGATAATGTGACAGGACACAGAGACTTGTGCAACAGGTTCAACATGGCTTGAGATTCTTTGGGTTGTAGTCTGCTTTCTTTCTCCTGCTTACATTACTATGCTTTACTCAGGGGCGGCTCCTATTCTTTAAAACTGACGAGCAGATTGTTGGAGGGCACTATTAGTATGTTCAACTTCCTTTCTGTACCTCTTTTTCAACTGTCTTGTCAATCTTGCTTTTACTTCAATACTGAAGGAGCTGTGATTTATCAATGTGCTTCTCTTTATTAAACTACTGTACACCAAGACTGACAGGCTGTCTGAGCAATAGACTAAGAAAAAAGATTTCCGACTAGCTTGACTCATTTGCTTACTTACTGTCTTTCTGTATCAAAAATGTTGTATTAGACAGGTGACACGTCAAACCTGAGTTGAATTTTAACGACTTCCTTAAAATTAGTGTTCTTTTTAAAAAGTAATAGAGTACAATGAAATGATTTTTGATTATGATGATGATGCCTATTTTGTATCTCCCTAATGGGAGGGTTGGAAAGTTCACAGACAAACACAATACCTGCTTTAACGGAAACTTATTTAAAACTTAAAAACTTGTCACAATGAAATCTATTCTAGAGACCGACTGACAAAAGCATTACAGTGGTGTTTATTTATTCTCAAGGGAAAGAATTAATGAAAATTTAGAGTTGTGTGCCAAGCCTTAGGGAGGTTTTATAGGATGTTACTTTTTATTAAAGCTGCTCAGGCTCGGGTAGACTTAAATTATTTTGTTTTCACATATATGCATCAGTCGTAATTTTGTGACGACACCTTTTAATTTTCTCCCAACCCTTATTAATCCAGTTTTGATTTTTATTTGTGCACCAGCTCACCTGTGCGGGATTTTTTCTGCTTTGATGACCCCCCGGGTCCACATGACAGTCTGGAAGAGAGCCGAGTAAGTGAATATGTTTTGTTCAGCAAATAAGTCTGCACATGATTTTATTTTTACTTTGTTGAGTGAATTATGTAATGCTCTAAGTGACTTGATTCATTGTCAAAGGGTTGTAGGTTTGATTAAGTGGTCTGAAGTTTTTACTTTTTGAAAGATGCGCATCTCATATTGTGCTTCGCTCCTCTGGCATAAGAGTTGAGAACCAGCAACTCTGGAGGATAAATATGTCGTTTTTTTGTATGTGTCAGGGAGATTATCTTGTATTGTTTGCTCCACTTCATACCGTATAAATAAAAGAGATACTTTTGTACCTTGGAACGGGGGTTCAGTATCTCTCCTGTATGACATATATAAAACAGTATTGGCCAAAGTTTTTTGAAGTTGGTTTGTTCATTAACTGTTTAAACCCTGAGTTTTTTCGACCGTTTTACCAGAATTTGTTCTACAGTCACTTAAACCTGGTGCACTATACTATATCTCATTTTAACCCGAAAAGCTTGCCTCCTACTTCTAAATTGCGGAAACAAAGGCTTAGTCATTACTAAAAAATTGGACTGGGAATAGTTACAAAAATAAGCAAAAACTAGCACTAAATGAAACGAAAAAATAGTAGCGTCCGATGGGGAACAGGGTTATTACCGCCGGACGCTTGGCGTCCAATAGGGTTTAAAGAGTTAAATATGTTTTGTGGGGAAGGAATTTTTCAGGTTTTTACCTGAGGACCTTGGGTTTTTTTAAGGGTCCTTTGAAATTCATTACTAGATTCAGTAATATTATGCTTCTTTTCACTTCTGATCGTTACACGAAGTATGCGAGTATGTTTTGGTTTTATTAGAATATTTCTCCCCTCTAAAAGCCTTCAGCAGAACACTTACTTGGACCTTAGATGGGTTCAGGTTTGTTCATTGGATACCGGTTCCATCCCTGATTTATGAATGACTAATATTAAATACACTGATTTTCAATTTTTGGGTATTTTCATTTGTCACTCATCAGGCCCAATGTGAGTGTATGGAGGAGATGGTTTACCTTTTGCGCAGAGAGCTGGCAGATAAGGACACAGAGCTGGATCTTGCTCGAGAGGAACTTGAGCTCTATAAGTCTCAGGTGCAGCTTTTGACCAGTCGTCTTAGGTAACTGCAATTAATATTGATTGACTTATATGCAGAACTCTTTTTTTTTTTTTCATTTGCGTTTCACTGCTTGATCACAAGGATAGTCGACTGCTGGTTTGTCAAACTGTAGTGCAACTGATTTTTATGTATGTAACCGTTTTTCGTACTTAGGCTTTTGTTATGCTTTGTGCCTTTTTCAATACAATATAGGTTAACTATTTTAAATGATGGGACCATATCAACTGCTTAGTGTAAGCAGATCTGCCACTCATCCCGATTTAGTCGGGATATCCCGATTTTTTGCCCCAAATCTCAAGCATCCTGATTTTCCCGATTTCGATCGTGTGTATCCCGATTTTTTGTCCCAGTCCGCTGTTGTGCCGGATTTTTCTAAAAACTTACTCTGCCTTCTCCTTTATCACGGGAAGCACCCGTTGAACTTTTTGTCAGTAGAAACTCGGAGCACTATTTCCCGAAATATCGATGCCGCATTTAGTAGCTGACTCGCCCCAAGTTGTATGTGATCTTTGCCCGCACTCAGAATTCTCCGATGATAGCCTGGTAACTATTACAATTTATTTGGGACATACAAATAATCGATAATATTCGTACTTCCACTGCTACTTTCAAAACAAGCCTTGTCCGAGGTCTGGTAACTGCGCGTTCACACCAAATACTCAGACGAGCGACAGTCTTTCTGACCCTTACACGACTACATGTAACTGCACTGACAAGACTAACATACGGCCGTTGTCGTTGCTTTAGTCTGAACGCATTATGAGGGATAAGAGATTTGTTGGTACAATTGGTCGGTCGGCCGCCGTTGTTATCCTAGAGTACTAGAAGTAGAACGACTGTCGCTCATCTGAGTTTAGTGTGAACGCGCAGTTAGTCGGACCCGTTAATAAAATTGTTTCAATCAGCGCATTTGCGTCACGTGACATGACATCGCCGTGTGAGTTCTGCGTGTCGGGGACCGTCCGTTGACGGGTCAACTTAAGTTCATGTATTTCGGGACTTATTGGTTGGGGTTGGGGGGGGGGGGGTATAGACACTTGGACTAGGAGTGCTTGACGTGATGCTTCAGGATTTACCCAAAAAAAATGATAACTCGCACGCATGCACACACACACACACACACACACACACACACACACACACACACACACACACACACACACACACACACACACACAAACAAACAAACACACTCAGAGGGCATATAGGCCAGTAATTTATGGACACCCTTGGAAAAATTTTAAGTCAGCTTTGGCAGTCACCTTGGTGATTTGCTGTTGATCCCGATTTTTCTCACCAAATCCCGATTTTTGCTCCCTGAGATCCTGATTTTGAGGTTTCATAGAGTGGCAGGTCTGTGTAAGACTTTCCGCCTTTCCCCAATTTGAAAAATGACGTGTGATAGTGTCTTACAATGAGCTGTCGAAATCTGTATTTGAGTTTTCAGCGATTTTCAATGCAAGAATGGCATGGAGCAGTCTTATGAACTTTACAAGCAGCCAAGTTTCCGACAGGAATTAAAGTCAAGATCACCTGCTCTGTTGTTTGGTGTCTGTCTGAGGCAAGAGCACACCGTCTCAGTTTGTGTTATTTTGAAAAAAAGGGGGAGAAAGTTATTTTCCACACCAGGAAGTAATGAATGCCTTTAATGTGATGGAGTCTATTTGCATAGCAACAGGAATCAATGCACAATTTACTCCAAACAGGCACATTATGTACTTACGTTGCTTGTAGGTAAATATGACCAGTAACATTTATTAATTCCTGGTCCTTTCGTTGATCTGGTTTCAACTGTTTGACAGTAAACTGTCCAATCTTGCTATGTTTTATCATCAAAGTTTTCAGCCTTAGGGTGTTGAAAAAGAAGTCACAGTCGCAATTATGAATTGTAGTGAATGGGACCTTGGCTTATGCCAAAGCAGACTTGAAGTAAGTGTGGCTCTACATACTGAGTATACACACTTGACCACTGAGTAATGATATATTTGTTTGAGAAGAAATGGTACTTGGTCCCAGTTGTTGTCGGATCATGATAAAGTCCAAACTTTTACTTTAGCCATGCTTGTGCAAACCTGAGAGTGAACCAGATACTGCTGACCCCCGGGAATACAGAGACAGTCTTTTTCTTTCCAGTGAGCTGAATCAGTACCTGAGCCATGACAAGATAAGTGGTGGCAAGTGCGACATTGACTCACTATTTGGGGCAGGAGGTGTCTTGCTTAAAGAGAACAAATGAGGTGAGTTAATTTTATTTATCCGACTAGAGTGAGTGAGTGAATATTTGTTTCAGTTTCACTGTTTATTGTTAGAATTTTAGTTTTATATTCTTTTCGGCAAGATGTGGGTTACGTCTGTGGTAGATTTAGAAATGCCTCCTCTGGGATTTGAAATGTAATGGCCTCACTGTTGTCATGTAATGTAGCAGTAGCAAAGGAAATCACAGTGTTTTTCTATTGGAATACAAGGAATCTAGAGATGTTGGGTGCTGTTGAAAACTCAGCACTAAAGAGTTGTATCTACAGCTGGAAATTTCAAAGGCAAATATAGGGCCTACTAGGCTCACACTTTGAAAAAAGGACATGGGTCCTGACACGGGTGGGGGGGTAGAGGAGAAGCTGTAAATACTCATTTTATTAAAAAATGGTGTGAGGCGGGGGGAGCATATACCGGGTAACAAATAAAATGTAAGTTGTCTTTTCTTCTGTCATTTTCAAACAAATAATAAAAAGTAGGAATTTGGCTTCTAATTTTTTTTCTGTTTCAGAAATTATGGCAAATTCTATGAAAGTAGTATGCTATTTGTTGTCAGTTTTTGCTTGGTGTGTTAATTTTAATGAAATACAGATGCAATATTTTATTATTTTTCAAAACAAACCCCAAAAAAGCATTATATTAGGCCTATTTATATATCTGCAGGGCTACTTTCCTTTCTTCAAAGACGGACTTTTAAATGTACAATACTTTGTTTATCCTGCAGGAAACTGAAGTTGCCTCTGTGGCTATGAAAAGGAAGGAAAGAGATAACCATGTCACTTCATTCACACCTTTTCGAAGTTTCTGATTTTGTGGTGGTTTGTCTTTCCATTTGAGTTGTTATCTCCAGGTAGATAGACACACATGCTGACAAATTACAGAGAGAAAGAAATATCTCTGGAGAAGAAGGCGGTTCTACTGAAATATGAAATAGCTTTTGGTTTTGCACTTTTAATGTATTTCTTTTTCTTTAAAATGTATGTTTTAAGATAATTATATGTGAAGGGTCTGAGAAGACCCACAAGAAGGCATGGGTTATTTAGAAATTTAAGTTAAAAACAGTCCCAGCACTTTATTTCCATTTTAAATAATTATTTGTGAGCTTCAGAAAATAAATAATTTCTAAATCTTTACTTAGATTTGCAGAAATACCCCTTGGTGACAGAAAAAAACTTGGCTAAAATTTGGAACTAATTCCTACAGATGGGCTCTGATTTTCAAGCGAATTCCCTACTGTGACATGCATTATGAAAGAGAATATTTTTGCCTTTTCGTCAAAACCGAGTGTCATGAATATTGTAGTAGCAGTAAATGACAGAAGCACTGAGCATTTTTCATTTCACTTTTTATTTAGCCTCATCATGGGGATTTTCAAAGCTGTTTTCTCAGAACTAAACTTAAGATCCCCATGCCCTTTGATGTGCTATAACTTTTTACAGAAAGGCCCAAATGCATCTTAATAAAGTGCTAAATGTTCAATATAATGGTGAAAGTTTTCAAACCCAATAAGTTACCTCTTACTTTACTCAGAGCTCCTCATAATAGAAATCAGTTTAAACTAATTTTTTTTTCTGTTAAAGTTGAACTTTGATCATCTACTTTTTATCACTAGAAGTGTAAATATGTGTTCTGCAAAGTGGTAACAAGCATGTAATGATTTCATATTTCATAACGGACTCCAAACATTAAAGGGTGACCTTATTTAGGCCACATATGGCCTAAATAAGCTAAACCCCCCTCCCTTACCTTATTTAGGCTACACCTGTATAAAAATGGCCTTCATATAAAAATTGCCTTGTTTTCAGAAGCAAATTTTAATAGTTCTAGTTCTACCGAATCGATTTTCACGCGAATTCAACCATTTTGATGATCTTTCTTTTCCTTTTAAAAAGATGTAGATCTAGGCCTGTCGGATGTGGCAGTGCGAATAACACTGAGTTGTTTAGATCTAGACCCATCAAAACACGAGGCTTCGTGGCCGATCACAAAAGTCTACGGGGCTTATCGAGGCCGATTCGCCCTGAGCACGTTCACTAAACTGCCTACTAGATAGAATCTACTACCAAATATTCTCTACACGATCTTTGCTACTACTACTACTAGGCCTACTCGCCTACATGTACTACTACGAGACAGTACGAGAGAGTGTCACTCAGGCAAAGATAGTGTAACTTTGACTCAGCCACGTAGTGTACACTCTTTTTATACCCCAAATTTAACCCGGAAGTCCATTCGGAGGATTTGAACTTTTCACTTGACCAAAGTGTGCCAAAATGGTAGCCTAGCTTTTGCCCCTCCATGAAGGAAAAATCTGGCCCTCATTCAAACCATTGGGATTGAGCAAAATTTTGCATATTGTGCTTTGTTCTTTACAATATTCATTATGGTTATGATTTATAAGTTGTACACTGAGACAAAACCGTACTAAATGAGAAAGGTGCACCATTATGAAAGTGGAACGAACTCAGTTGCCTGAAAAGGGTAGTTTGAGCCTAAATAAGCTAAACCCCCCTTCCTTACCTTATTTAGGCCATATGTGGCCTAAATAAGCACTCCCAACATTAAAACATGAACTAACTCATATGCAGTAGTTAGATTAAAGTAAGGATGTTGAGAAATTACTTGAAAATGCCAATAACCCAAGTATGTTTTTCAGGTGTCTTTCCTGTGTGAAAAAAACGAGCAAGGAAAACAGAGATTTCAAGATTTAGTGGTGTGGCTATTGATTTTCATCAGATAGAAGTGTTGCTTTTTTGTTCTCAGTTTAATCTCGGCATTCATTCGTTTAAGCTGGAAAGGAGGGATTTTTTTCCCACTACAGTTTTTCTATTGCATTTCTATTTTGTAACTTTATTTTTTTTCCTTTTTGTTGGAATATTAATTCTAGTAATTTAATCATTTGGATATTGCATTTTGCGGCACAGTCTTTCAACGCATTTCAGAAGTGTTGTTTTCACATGCATTTATAAGTTTAAATAATTGTGTTGTTATCTCTATTTCTTTATCCCCTCCCACCCCACTAGGAATCTTCAATGTTCGTTTCTGTCTTTTTTTTGCAATAGCCAAGAAAAAAATAGTGAAATCATTGTTATTGTTGATGCTTTCCTGAATATTTGTGCCTTTGATATAGTGCAGCGGGCTATCAGATCCCCTATTTCCCACCATTTATGTGTTTTGGGTATTTTTACAATTTGGACAATTGATAGAAATAAAAGTTAATGTAGCTTTTAATTCCGGCTGTATTACCAGCAAGTATTCATTCACAAACTTTTTAGTTGTCAAGCAAATCACTTGAGATAATAAAAGCAATAATTGGGTCAGATCTTGTCAACATCTGGTATTTGAGGACATTCTTTCAATTTTGTGATAACCTTTTTCTTATGCCCTGTTGTGACATTACCTTTCTTTTAGCAAAATTTATGTTTTGTGGATCTCAACTACTGGGTTATGTCAGAGTAATAATATTGCATTTACTTTTCTTTTCAAATTAGATTTGCAAGAAAATTATTTATTTTGAAAGGTACACTGCCAATACCTGGACTGTTTATTTGCAGCATAAGCGAACAAAGGGTGTCTGCTGGTTTTCCCACCACTTTGTTGCTGTTATTTTCCTGTTATTCTTTTTCTCAGACTAGTTATTTTTATATGTTTGGCCTTGTTGGTAGGAAGACAAAGCTTATATTTTATAAACTTATATCAGCCATCTTCACTTTTTTCTAAATTCTGAATTATCTGGTTTATTCCTATAATGCAATTGTCGTAGCTAAAGTAAAGAAAATCTTGTGAAAAATAAATGAGGGGGGATGGGGGGGGGTTCTCGAATCCCATCCTGCCAAAATGTTTGTGTTTTCATTGCCTTGTACCTGTCTTTTCAGTTCAATTGATATGTTATTGTTAGCCAGAAAGGGTTTTCACACATGTACTACGGACACAGCAGAATCTATAGAAAGAATAAACTGGCACTTTTACATGGGTATAGAGTAACCAAGTGTTTTGTCTTTTCGTTTGCCAATGATTACTGCTGCAACTATCACTGTTTATTTTTTTGAAGTGGAAAAAAACAAACGCTTGCACTACTGATTCGATTGCACTAACTCATATACTTTATTGTGTACAGAAGATAAAAAGAGGACAATTAAATGGGGGGGGGGGGGTTGCAATAATTGTCAAAATTTGAACTCAACAAAGATTAATATGAATATTTAGACATAAAAAGAAATGTAGATTGACTAAATTCTTAAAACGTGAACTGACTTTGTGTTATGTTGTTGAGCCGAGAGCAGTCTCTTTCATAATATTCTATGGTGCTAGTTTACTGGCAAGAATGTTTTGTTTTTCTCCTATTGTTTCTCAGAGATTGATAGCATGTTTGATTATCCTGCATTATTTGAAGCCGCATCTTTTGTTTAATATGTATTTATATTATTTTACATGAAATGGAGGTCTAGAAATCTTCCTGTTATTGTTTCGTGGAATTTACTTTCACAGCCTTTGTTGGTGCAATAGAAACTTATTCATATTTTAATTTAAACATGTAGTTGTTTTTAGATTCAGACTGACTTCACCCCCCCCCCCCCCCCCCCCCCCCCGCAGTGTCACTGACTGAAGTGTCTTTATGCCTTTCCCAAAGGGGGGACATTTCTGGTTCAAGCATAGTGGAATTGTAAATGGGCTGACTCATGTCACGCTCATAACTGTGCCTGATCTACAACAGGGAACTGCTGCTTTTTCTTTCCTGATCCTTACTATTGTCATTTTTCCTCTACTTCTTTTGTATATGTGTCACTATCTTGTGACCTGCTATTTTGGGGTACCTTGATAATCGAAGCAGACCTTGTGCTGTTGAAGCTAGAGAGGTGAGCAGTCTAAGTCTGATTCCCTGTAAAGACTTCTCTGTTGACACCCACCCCTTGGTGCTCATATGACCTTATGCAGTTGCGAGCGCCGTAAAACCCTCCACTATTATAATAGACTGGCCTCTTAGATTTGCATAATATGAGATCATATCAATTTTGGGGGGCGTAAGCTCAGCATAAGGAATTACGACTTCCCATCCTGTCTTATGAATTGCTACTTGTTTCTGTCGTCTTCCAAAACTGCTGATCTCTTACAGTGGCACAACAACATCTTCCATGTGAATGAATTGAATATTACTACGAGTCCAAACCTGCATGCATTTATTTGTACCACTGGTTTGAATTTAAAGCCAATATTTCCTAGTCATATCTGTATTGCTTATCACCTTTTTCTTAATTAGGATTAAAGGTTGGGTGTTGTTGCTGTTACTTTTTAAATTGATATAATGCAATTTATTAATGTTAAACCAATTTATTAATGTTAAACCTTTAGGCTATATGATCCATATGCTCTCAGCTGTATAGAACTAAAATGAAGCAGGGTGCGCTCCTTCCCTTTTGTGCCTTTTTTCCCTGTGGGTTTTGAACACAAGAGATTCTATAAGCCCTCAAGATAATGAGCTTGTCTTCTAACATTTGATGTAACCAACATGCATTTTTGTATTGTCACTACTTCAGAATAAGGAGATCAGGAGTTTTGTTGTCACATGGTGATGATCATTTCAGAATTTTTTTCATAAAATCCAGAATTTTTTTATTTTGTGTATTTCGCACAAATGAATGTTATTAGTCGTGTGGTATTCTACATCTGAAACAGATAAACATTTTTTAAAGAGTTGAAGCAGGCTGTCACCATTCACTCATAGTTTACCTCATTTTGGCATAGTCAGTGTGCACTACAAGTTATAAAAGTAAACAAAGTTAATATGCGTTACTGATTATGGATCGAGGGTGACTGATACCATCTTGTTAATTTCTTTTAAAAAGTCCTGTTCCATTTAAAGAAATGAATTTCTTTAGGTAGACTTCATTGTAAAAGACCAAAGGCTTGAAATTCCGGAGTCTTTGCATATTGTTGTAATTTCTTGAACCACACCACAGACAGAGTTTATTTTTACTCATTGCAAAAAGAATTTAAATAGTTAGTTTTTCTTTGCTTACTAATGAGAGATGGTTTTTTGGACCCGCTTGATGTATCATTTTTAGCGGAGAGAGTGTTCTAAGTAATCATTTTGATGAATTATCATGTCATTATCCTTTTTATAGTTGTTACAAATTATTGTATCTGTCTCTTTAACTGTAAATAGATGTCGGAGGCTCTGCCATGGTTGTTACATTATCAACAGCTGCTTTGAAAATTGCCAGTTCAGTTGTGAACAAAAAACTGTAATCTCACTTTTTAAATTATTTGTATGGTCAAACGCATATTGTCATGTTTCAAGTGTCCTTAAAGTCCTTTGCATGAATACTGCATTGTAATCCTATTGACAAAATTGTTTTTTAAAGGTGCTAAGTATGGTGAAATATTAAACAGAGTGGCTAGTCGCCCAATCTCGGTTGGCTTGCGTCAGGCTAGTCGCCCTATCTCGGTTGAGTAGCCTGACGCTACTGGCCCATGGGGATTTCCACGCATGTTCCGGGCGAACGAATTCGGCTGATTAGCACCGCCTAGCCTGCGGCTTCTAGCCCGTGGGGATTTCTGTGCTTGTTCCGTGTTCTGACCCTTGGGGATTTCTGCGCATGCTCCTTTAGAAATCGCGTGATCAATTGCACAAGATTCAGTCACTCAATCACTTCTCTTTGTCCTTCAAGTCAAGAGTCGGATCAGTCAACATGGCATTATTATAATACATGTCATGAATGAAGATGGAACTGGCCATAATGTGTGCAATAATGACTGTATTGCACCGGGTCAGCTTGTGAATCGATGCAGATAGAAAACGACAGGAATCAGTAATTCTAATAACAACCCCCCCCCCTCTCTCTCTTTCTCCCTCTCCCTCTCTCTTTCTCATTCTCACTCTCTCTCTTTCTTTCTCTCCCTCCCTCCTCTCTCTCTTTCTTTCTCTGCCAGCAGACAAAATTTCTCGCTTTCACTTTCAACTCAGCGCTGGAACATTTGCTTACACTCGTATCACGAGTGGCCACGCGCTAAGTCGATGAAGATCTAGCGCCCAAGTCTCGTTCGGACACGAGATAGGGTAGTTGAAACATCTTGGTAGTAGTTACACAATCTTTAATAACATCACGACGCTGCATTTCTATTGTTAGTAACTTTGTCACAGGCTTTCTGATGAATGATAATAATTAAATAATAAAGGGTGATGGATCTAGGGGATCTAGTCAACTCCCGAGGGAAACCTCGGAAGCAAAGATACTCCACAGTATCTTTGTCGGAAGACACGAGGCTGTGTTTACGCTATTTAATATGGGGTGCCCGATCACCCGACTCGGTCGCCTCAAAAACAAACTTGTTTGTTTTCAGTTTCAGGCAATCGAGTCGGGCGATCGGCCTGATCCAGCCGTAGTGTGCACCCTGTATAAGACTAGATCTAGGTGACCGGCTCCGGCGGGTGGGCAGAAAATGCCAGCCGCCCGAGGTCGCAAAAATCCCCACGGGCCAGTAGCATCAGGCTATGCGGTCGAGTAGCCTGACGCTAGCCGCCCGAGATCGGGTGACTAGCACCGGCCAATGTTAAAACATTGGGGGGGAGGGGGATGAGGGGTGAGATGATGGAGAAGGTGAACAAGAAAGTGTAAAAATACTACCATGCATTGTGTTTGTTGCTTTTTTAAAAATTATCTTTATTGGGAAGCCGGGTTTAAGATTTATACCTGTCATTTCAAGGTTGTGTATATAAAGTATAATAAAGATCACTGTCATGTTAACATAATCATATGAAGGATAACGGAAAGAAAGACAGCATAATACTGAAGCTGGTACATGTGTGTATTGCTTCTCTGTGATATACCGGCCCATTATGGTTATTATATAGGCTATTATGCTCAAGGGCAAAAGTACTGATTTTGACAGAAAGTGTTTATGTATATTCACATTTCCAACCTTTGAACTGTAATTTTCAGTTTTTAAATTGAAGTTTTTTGTTCAGTATTGCAAGGCAGATAGCCACCTCAATTGAAGACGATTTAGTCTGTAATCATATTATTTGAATGTTTGAATATTGTAGTGGGACAGGATCATTGTTTTTTTTATTTTTACTTTATATTGGGGTTTTTTTTGGATGGTTTCGTTTTTTTCCATTATAGTAGGCCATTTATAAGTTAAATAAGGCTTCATTTTTGTGAGTTGTAGTCCTTACAAGGTGCAAGTTGATGGAATAAAGAATGTATGCTTGTGGTTTGTGAATTAGTCTTTAGAGTGACAATATAGTGTTGACGCCTGAGAAAATGACCCAAATGTCGGCACAGTAGATCTGATTCTGGAGCAGAAGTAGAAGCACAAAAAAGTGTCACTCACAGTTCGAACAAGAAGTAAATTAAAGTTTGACAGTTTCTCAACCATTTTAAAAAGATTTTTCCACTTTAATTTGTGAACTCTTATTTTCAGGAGATATGTGAACATTTCATGTTTAAAATGATCCGGTTAACTTTTATCTCAATTTTAACAGCCAGGGAACCTGTTTCATGTTTACCTACATTTTCGTCATGGTCTTTCCAACACTAACACTTTGAAAGGAGTGTACACAAACACTCTCATTTTCATTTGCATTGAATCTGACAATTAAGCATCAGTTTTTCTCAAGGGCACTGATAATTGTGTGAAGAAAGTACATGTACAAAAAAAGGGGGGGGGGGGGTGTTAACCGAAGAACCTCACTTTTGGCCCTGTCTTACAAAATGTGGAAGATGAATTTCTTAATCATAATTGCAGATACTGAAAAAGTATTTAGAAAACCAGTGTTTTCATTATGTTGAATTTCCTTATAGAAAGTGTTCTTGCCCCATATTCCAACAGCCCTGACATTTGACGTGTTTTCCCAGGAACACAATATGAAACTTATAGTCAACCTTCTATGTCCAGCCTTTGTTTTCATTCGCTCATGAACAAATCAATGTTCTCTTTCTCTAGATTTATGCATTTATGTTGTTTCAGCATTTTTTGGGTGTGGTTTTTAATTCTATACAAATTTACTCATTTTTTTCCGTTTAGGCAGTTACTCAAAAATCATTTATGGGTGACTTTTCTTTCGGGTTTTTTTTGGGGGGGTGGGGGATTATATTTCTTACAAGTAATACAAGTGTTTAGAAATGTATGGGGTGAATTGAGTCGCTGTGAGCGATTGAGGGTGCGTCTAATAGGTCACACTTTCTTATTTTCCCCCTTTTATAGTTTCTGTACAGGTATGTATCTTGGTTTTTTTCTTCAATACTTAATGATTATTGAGTTGATGCGGTTTTCATTACTCAAACTAGAGGGTCTAGTCACATAATAAATACAGTCAGCTTAACGAGTATATCAAGAGTTGTGCGAGTCCCAATTTGTTGAAAAGTTTGTAGGGATACTAATTCTGCTGATATATTTTATTCCAGAGTATTGTGAACATGTCATCTTGGACCTGCTTAGTTTTCTGCCTCTTAATTTGATTTTGAAGGAGGCATATATGTGTTCATGTTTTCTGATCATTACATCCTTTTTACAAATGTATATGATAGTGCTTTATGTTGGCAAATAGACGGTGTTGGGAACTGTTTTCTCTTAATTAAGACATTTAAAATAGATGTTTTACTTCTTTCTGTCATTCCAGCAGTTTATTATAGGCATAATGTGTCAGTGCCTATATACAGTGGAGTCCTCTTAAACCGAACACGATAATCTGAAAACACGGTGAACTGAAAAAAAATAAAAATCTCTGATTTTTTCCTTGTATTTGAGCAACTTCACTAACCCCCCCCCCCAAAAAAAAAACAAATCTGGCAGTCCCACATATTTCAGTTTAAGTAGACTACACTGTATGTTAAACTATCTTGATGACTGGAGTAGACACAGTATACATATATATGTGTGTGTGCCGGGAGAAAGGTACAGCAAGAGGCATGTATTCGATTTTGAGTTACACAGCAATAAAGGTCAAATATCCATTTTTTAAACAAAAATTTAGTTCCATTAAAAATAATTCTTTAGCCATTAATCTACCAATATTTACAAGGATTTTTGTTTAGCACACACTTTAAAATAAAAATTATTTTTTTTACAAAAATAGTCTAACGTAATAACAATTGTGTGAGAACATTTTCTGTCAGAGCCTACGTCGTAGGAAGTTTTTCTGATTCATTCATTTTTTTTTAAAACCATCACCGTGCATTCCAAAATTAAATCATCTTGTGACCTATCTCCGGCTATGGATTGCAAATGAATGTGTCCAAACACTAAAGGCCAAAGGATGAGAGGTTTGCACATTTGTACCCCACAACACTTCATGAGCAGAGCAAAAACCGTTCTTCAAAATTTCTGCATTGTCATTGACGACAGTTTCTACAATTCATTCATAGAACTCCACTCCTTTATATAATCACATTTCCTATCAAAATTTAGGTCAGCTTATGTCCTTTCTCATGATGTGCAGTGCACACAAATATATTGACAGAGCAAAGGAAGGGACACTCTACACATACGTACCTTATGACACTTCAAGAGCAAAGTTATTTTGTGAAATTTCTATTTCTGTTTGATCTTGAATTTGCCTTAAAAACCTTTCAATGACACTTTGAAACTGTAAATTGTCTTAAAATGCTTTTTAAGTAGCACTTTGAGTAGTAACTGTTAAGGGTTTTCGGAAACGAAACAGCTGACTAATTAACCTTTTCACATTGTGCGGCTTTTAGGACCACATTCACTTTCTTTGACAAAAGTTTTCAACTGTACTAAAGAGCGTATGGGGCTGAAAAAAAGAGAAGTTTTCAAAACAAATTCTAAACCCCGATACACACATTAAACAGTTCAATGGTGTTTCTTCAATGATCTTAGCGCCTGCTCAGACAGTTGTGATCCATGATAAATATAATTCAACTAAAATCAATAGAAAATTCAACCTGACGAGTGAAAAATGTGCTTTTGTGAGCAGCTTTATGAACAGCTCTATATACTCAAACATCGGGTGAGTCAGCTGCTTCTTTCAGTTCAGAGTTGAGTTGTACACCTCAAAGCAGCCAGGGTAGAGTGCAACTTTGCAATTTGAGCCCCAGTGCAATGTCATTTTCTTTTGGCATTTTCTGTTCACTGCTGACATCCCAGCTCTGCACGCATTTCCTACTGCCACCTAAAGGTTCTGTTTCCATGGTGTTGTTTTCAACCTACTGACACTCTTTGAGAACATGCCCCTTTCATAGTTAGGAATGTTGCAAAGTAATAGTGTCAGATTTACTGGACCCCATGATCCCATCCACCAGCTTGAGTACATTTGCCCTCTGTTCCTGCTGGGCGTTTTCTCAAGAATAAATCTAGATGTTACCAAGTAGTTCCAACACTTCATCAACTTCCGCCTGAAGGAAAATGCGGGTTCTCCTCTCATTTTTTAGATCCCGTGTTCGAAACCTGACGGCGACGGAAAATGTTCTTCTCTGAAAAAAAGTATCCTTTCGCCTTCTTTCCTACTCTGATCTTGTTCTTGCGTCTGATTTTGTCTCCACTTTCTGCCCTATCCACGCTCTACCCCTTTGCCTACTCCTCTTGGACTCTTTCTGCTGCCTTTCTACTGCTTCTCCTTGGCTCTTTCTTACTGCTGTCTTTCAGCCACACCCCTGATCGCAGGGTAGGTAAGATCTAACACCTAGTCTTCTCAGATAAGGACGAAAAATACTCAGGGATCCCGTGTGCAGGTTGTGCACGTTAAAGATCCATTGGTGATCCTAAAATCGATAAGAGGAGGCTGCAGCCACTCCCTGGGCAAGATTCAAAATTAATTCCTACCAAACTGAAAATGTGTCCTGCGCGCCAAAGACCTTGTGCATCTGCGAGCGCCGTAAGATACTTACCAAACAAAAAAAAAAAGGAAGGAAGAAGGAAAAGTATGAAATTTGTTCACCTGAATTATCTACGCCGGACATGTTTTGTTAATAAAGTGAATAACGAAAAGGCATTTCTCCTCTCTTTGAAACCGGAATTATGTTCCTTGACTTGAAGTTCCTACGTTTGAAAAGTTGAAAGAGAGACAAGGTTCTCTCTCTCTCTCTCCCTCTTCCTCTTCCCCCTACCCTATCTCTGTCTGTCTGTCTGTCTGTCTCTCTCTCTCTTGAAATGTAACTGTAGAAGCTTTACACCCCCCCCCCCCCCCGACATTATTTAAATCTTTAAGAAGGCGGGCTTCCGACCATGCCTGTCAGGGTCAACGAGGGTTAAAAGGAATCCAACATCTCAGAAGAAAGACCGAGGTACTTGATAGAAATTTTCTCCCCACTCAGGAATAGAATTCGGGTAATCTATTCAGCAAGCGGGAGCGAAGCGTCTAACTTCTATACCAAATAATAATGTCTGTTCTCTCCTCTCTCTACCTATGTCTCTCTGCCTCTCTCTCTCTCTCTCCTCTCTCTCTCCTGACATTAGTGGTGATATCGCGAAACTCTTTGCTATTGCACGTAAAGAGACATGAGTTAAGATTCATGAATGTTGATCCACCGGAACACAATTTGCTAATGCTTCTTTCTAAAGTCAAAATCGATAATGATTGTTTTTCTGTGTTCCTTCAAAAAATTCTCTGGGTTTGCCAATCCTGAATTTTGCAAAGATGAGTGTAGGAGAGAAGAAAGGGAAACAGAACAAAAAAATTGAAGAACAAACATTATTACAGAGTAGACTGGAAAGCCTTCGATAGTATAGTCTGACTCAAAGTAAAGCAACTAGGTGGCACTTCAAAGACTCTACTTAGGGTACAATAAGTTTTTCCAATTCGGAAGGGAGCCAGTAATAATGGAGTCTTATTGCAATATCTGCCAGGTCGAGTTTTGGAGAAAAAGAGCCATTTTCCTAGGCCCCTTTTGGTCACCTGCACTTGTCCCAATGACATTGACAGTTCCTCTTTCAAACTCACAAAATCGGGCAATCCACCGACAAAGCAAACCTGTCTAAATCTCTGTAGTCTAGGAGGAAAACAATCTTCCATTAAGTTTCTGTGGCCAATTAGAAAGCGTACTATTTTGTTTGTTCCTCATATTACATGTATAGAACCAATTGTACCCAAGCCCGTTGGCCTCTTCAGCTTTTCATTTCTCTCACTCAAGATGGCACAAGCAGAAGTTTCGATTTTATAGCACAAAAAGATGCCAATAAATACCCTTTCATGTTTATGATGCCATTATCTCACTCAACCACTGTGCTGTTTGTAGCATTGGGTAGTATGTTGAGTGGGTCCTGAGTCGGAACTCCTGCACCTTTTCAAAAGCAGGGCTGATTTATACACTTCCAAAACCTGCTAAGTTTCCACTTCCCTCAAGCCTTCAAACCTAACACATTCCAAAGTGGTTCTTTCTTTTGTTTTGTTTTTTTAGCAAAGAAAAACGCTGATTCGTCTTTTGACACAGATGCACTAGAGAACAGAGACGTACCCTGCTTTTCTCTTCACTAGGTTTGAATTCTGCATTGGTGGGTTTATCCTTCAGATAAACCTTGGATCGGGAACGTCCTTTGAAATACACCATGATTTCGTCAATACAAAGTCCTGTTACGGTTTTCACAAGTTTAAAAAAAAAACTTTCTCCTGTAGATTCGGGATAAATTAAATGCTTCATCTTTATGTCATGATAAAGCTCTCCGTGGTGCACTTGTGCTATGCTGTTTGACATATGAAACGAGAAGAGAGAGCTGTCAAGAACCCTTTTCTTTGCGTGTACATCATTATGCAGCAGAAAGATAAGTGCAACCTGGGTTTCAAGGTCAGCGGTCGTAGAGAGTCAATATCTTGAGCATACCCATGTGAACGAAAATAGATAACAAAGAATCCTTCCATTTCTACAAGATTATCTGGTTTCTTGGTTTTGCAACGTAAACGACTTGCCAAGGTTTGCAGATCTTTGCCATTGATCCTTTCCACATCTTGTCGTTTTGTTTTAGTTTTATAAAAGTTTATTACCTCCTCTGTAATGACCAGCCAGTAAATCATACAAATGTCTGATGCAAACGGTTGTTTGGGTTGTGAGACTTTGATTCCACCAAATACATGTACCAGTAAACTGAGAAACGCGGTGAATGTTGTTTGTGTTTCGAGCCCGCAGCATTTTATATTCTAATACCTCCACTTATTCTTGTTCATTTTTTTTGTCTTTCTATACTCTCCTTTACAGCTATACAGTATATCCGTCGCCATATCGTAATTTCAAAAACCGGTCAGTCCTATCATCCATCATCTCATCATCTGTGTCTATGCATTCTAATCTCACGTATACTTGATTCACTACTGGTTGCTTCTTAAATCTTAGGTAAATTTTGACGGTTCTGCTTTATAGTCAACCGGCATAGTATCCTCATCCTTTCAAAATCATCTTCATCATCGGACCTTTCTATGTATATGTATATATAGAATCTGTGACTCCTTTGAGAGTGAGTCTTCTCAGCATCCGTCTTAGCGCCACAACTTTCAGCGTATCGTATGAAAACGGTCTCGGGAACGCTCTGGAAAGTGACCTCAGAAATTCGACTGTAAATTGAAAAGTGTTCAAGCCACTCAATTTCTGACAGCAAGAAACAATTCCAAAATGGTATCTGAATACTTTTTGAAAGTTTGAAAGTGAAAAATGAAAAGCAAACTTTTTGTTGCATGCACAAGTACGTGAATCCAGGGTTGTGAAATAGCACGCGCCAAAGAGGAGGGCTACGTTCCAACGTAATATAAAAACAGCGCGCCAACGTGGAGCGCCGTGCTACGAAAAGGTTAATCAATATCACTTGGAGAAGAACTCTATCCAGATTAAAGAAGAAAACTTTAAAGCTTTTCAGCCATTTTTCTCAAAATTTTGTTTCTGTGACTTACCTTTATCTAACACTAACAATATGAACCAGATTTCTCAAAGTACTGAAGCTATAAATGATTTTTGAATCACAAAATGCAATAGAATGCAATTTCACACACACACACACAAACACACATTTTATGGATAATTTTAAAACTATTTTCAACTATAAAGCCATTCATTCATACTTTCTTTGGTTTTGCATCATATATAAATCTGGCCTCAAGACCACCTTAGCCTTTTTATGATTACCATGATTGTGACCATGTTGAGACAAAAAAGACTGAAAAAAAACCAACATTGGTGTTTGGCATTTTCAAAATTTCTTTTATTGAAAGCACGGGATACAATCTTTGCATACACGCATTCTGTAAATTTTATGGCAAACTGTAAAATGGCTAGAATACAGTCAACATGTGCAGAACAACTTGTGTGCATTGAGTAATGTATTAAAAAAGCAGGACAATTGCTTCAAAAGTAAAATTGTCTGTGGATTTCCATTTATAATACACTGAAACAAACAGAACAACAGCTTCAAGAACAAAATTATTCATGGCTGTCAATAGAACAATATCATAATAACCATTATAAAGTAAGTATAAGACCATGAAATTATATGTGTCACAACGTGGTGGAATCGGGCGCTCGTCAATTTTTGGGCATGTGGAGTTATTGGTATTATCCGAAAGTTGAACTATTTGCCGTGCTTTCAAAGAAATTATATCCATTTATCTTAACTAGAAATCAAGATAGTTGCGATTGAAGTAAGTGTTGTCGCCTGGTTTCAGTGATGAAAATAGCGAGAAAATGGCCGCTACAGTTTGGTAACTCCAAGAGCCAAAGAGTCTTTGAAAACTGAAAAATGACATATTTTGTGCCTTTAATTAATGTTTTTCAGTAAAATTCACAAGGAAATGTGTTTTAAACGGACATAAAAGAAGTTAAGCTAAAATATAAAAATTTGATTCCAAAACTGGCTGAAAAATGCCCTTTTCTCCGATTTCCTTATTTTGACGAGTGCCTGATTTCACCACACTGCCTCACATATATTCTCAAGTACAGTACTGGGGCATTTTAAAGGCACATTCAGATCAAAGACACGCATCCATCCACATGAATAATGGACAGTAGCTGTCTGGGACCATTGTGTCATTACCACACCATATCATGTTCATTTGATGAAGTCTCTTTTTTTGCCTTGGGCAAATTGAGGTCACACAACTGGTTTATTTTTGTAATTTCTCGGGAATTGAAGAAGTTGGGTCAAATTCTATTATATTTGGTATGTATTAGCATCAAAATTTGACCAGGGGTAAGAATGTGATATATCAGATTCAACCATTTCAACAAAAAACGTGATTGAAAAAATTGACCTGCTGAATTTGCTATGCTACACCAAACTTGACAGTAGAAATTTTAAGTCTGCTGTAAAACAAACTAGGGGGATGGACATCAACTCCCTTCAACTTAGGGTCATGAGACTTAGGACTGAAAACTAGAAGGTGAGATAAAGAATTTGTCCTTGTGTATGACGGAAAGGTGCCGACAGATGCAGATCTTTGGTCTGAATGCGTAAAAAAATTTAAGAAAAATCTGAATAATATAGTGGTAATCACCTAACATGAAATCACAGACTTAAAAATCAAACTTTCGTCCCATTTCTCTTTAAGAATTTAGCTACTGTAACCCATTCACCCGATCGCTATTTCAGGGTTGAGAGTTGTTTCAACTTCTGTTTTGCCATGATCTGGCATCTGAACTAAATTAGTCACCATGGTCATCTTGTTTGATAACCATCACAACGAGGTATCCTTGTTTTGAGTTTGAGCCATTCCTGCAAAGAAAGTACTACAAAAGGATGCTCTACTGCCTTCTGTTTTTCTTAAGTAAAGAACCTTTGATGGACTTTGGGGTTTTATTTATAGCAACCATGGGGAAAGCATCTGACCACCTTTAGCATTTAATGTTGAAGCAGTTGTGTGGTGGTGTAACATAAATCCACAAACTGCTGGATTAATTACCAGGTAAAGAAAACTGCAGCAGGTAACACTTAAGATCCTGCCTTCTATAAACATTATTTAATTCATAACACTGGAAGTACTAAAAATTGGATAATTATATATCAATATATCAGGCTTGATATCTCTCTAACATAGTCTCTCTGAGTATTAAAATAAGGGGGCCTAGTGAATTTTATTTTTAAGCAAACTTCAATGGACTAGACTCTATCCTGTAGTAGTCGAGTTCAATAACTCAGGAACTTGAAAAAGGCAATGCTTTTATTCAAGGAATCTTTAACTTATCAACTACTATCTTGGCAGCTGAAGCATCCTCCACAGCCACACCTGAGGATGGACAAATGATGACAAAAAATACAATTTTGCATTCCTGGATGAGGCAGCATTTGTATTTGATGTGCAAAATCGAATGGGAGAGCAGCTCTGAACTTGCAAGATATCTTAACTGTAGTTCCAGTAGTATTCATGGAAATTTATTACATAATACAACATTGACTGTGAGTTAAAGTGAAATGTAAACTCCTGCATTCTTCAGCAATACCGTCTCAACCACAGGGCCCAAGTGCACGTCTGGGCAAGCTTTGCTTTAGTATGTGTTTTACGGCACTTGCAACACAATAAGGTCATATAAGTGCCGAAGACTGGGGGTGTTTTTTGTTTTTGTACGAGTTTTACGGCGCTCGCAACTGTATAAGGTCATATGAGCGCCAGAAGATTAGAAGTGTTACAAGAGAGAAACAAACATAAAAAAGAAGAAGGGGACATAAGGACGGTAGATGTCTCATAGGAAAAAAGAAGCAAACCACACCAGAGCACCCGCCAACCACCCACATTGGAAGTGTTACAAGAGAGAGAAACAAAAAAGGAGGGGAGATAATGATGATAGATATTTGACAGGAAAGAAGGAGCAAACCATACCAGAGCACCCGCCAACCACCCACTCTGAGCAAGCGTTAATTTTACCGCTTTGTTTAACAAACTTACACTTCAGAATGCAATGGTGTAAATCTAGTAGTCAATCCAAAAGGAGCCAAAGAACATGGGTCATTCAGGGATAACTAAAAAGTAACTTCTTTGCCTCCAGCAGGTCATCAACAAGACTCACACGAGACAAAAAAATCTTACAGAGTTACAGTCACTGGCCACAAGAATAAAATTACTATTTTTAAAAAGTTGTACGAATTCCACAAATGAATACTGTATACGAGCTTACCAAGAGACTTGAACACAGTTGTCTCAGCAGGCCTCGCAAGTGTTGGGTCGTTGACCATTTCTCCAATTTCAGCATGGATCGTAGCCTGCAAGCAGAAAAGTGGGTACCACAATAAAGGGTGTGGAGCTAAATGTTGGGTACAGTTTCAGTTGAATGCAGCCTATAGGTGAATAATAATAGAATCATAACATTTAGAAAGCAATTTTTTTGTAATCATCGCTTTTTGGCACAAAAACAAGACCACTTGTCAGAAATAACCTGGTTACTGCTTTCATCTCAGAGTAGCTGCCAACATGGCCTTAAAACAGCGTAGATAAGGAGTACTGTATGCAAATCTAGACTGTAAAAGGTAAAGTATAATAGTATTTTAAAAAGTATGAACTATTTCTATCGGAACCGCTGATCTATTTCTATCGGAGCCGTTGATACGCTGCCAGTTGCTCTGGTACATTCCTCTACAACGACTTCGACATCACATTACATTTTGGCAATTGCTGAAAACAGGTCTCTTTTACCTGGAGTTCATTTATTAGAAGAAGAACTATCAAAACAGGTTCACTTGTTTTGAGTGAATGACCAATTTAGTGAAGTCTATCGTGTCACTTTTAGATTTCATACCAAAAGAGGGCCCTTAAACTTAAAGACAAGAACACATGCCAAGAATAAAGAAGGCAAATACAGGACACCTGTCAAACGATTTGCTTCAGATTATCATCACTGACTCATTAATGCCCAATTTTCATTGATATGGGCACTGTCTTCTACACAGTCTACATGACTGAAGCTTACACATCAAACGCATAAATTCAAAAGTTTGTAGACTGCATGTGTCACGCTTGAAGATTTCACGAGGAATATAATTCTGCTTATGAACTAGAGTTTTTAACCCTAATGCCCTATCGTACATCGTGTTTTACTATCGTATCTATACGACGTGGGGAACTCTGTGCCAACACTTTCCAAAGAGGAAATTTACTTGTTAATCCGATCCGTGCACTTTCCATGGCAGTCTGTCAAAATTTGTTGAGAAGTACTGAAAGTTTCAAAGAGATCTTCCTACTAGAAGTATTCTAAAAATGTGAAGAATACAACCCCGGGGGTACACAATTACCCCAGGGCGTACGGATATAAGGATAAGCTACTTTCAGCACATGTAAGCATAGTTTATCAAAGCATTTCAAGAGCAGCTCATAAGAAAGTTCTATCATTACTTGTATGCTATAAACGACTGGATATTTTTTTAAGCAAACCAGAGTAGATTACTTCTTAAAATGGGCAGGCTCACGCAGTTACCATTAACGGTTATAGCAAAAGTTTTTTTAAACACAGTAGGGTAGTGTCTACATTCTCTAATGTTAAAGGACGTATACAAGCTGTCTACGTTCTCTAATGCTCAGTGCTTCCAAGCGTGGCATCGAATCCCGGTTCCGGAAACTTTGGGGGGGGTTTTTTGGTTGTTGTTTTTTTTCCTCTCCTTCTCCTTACTGACCAACAATTTGCCCCCGGACCCGCAACAAGGACGAATAATAATTGGCAGGAGGAACAATTGGCAGGGGTCTGGGGGCCGCAGGAGGGCCCTGGATAAAGAAAATTTGCAATTGAAGAGCTAAGATTTGGCCTCTCTGATTTTAAAATAAATGTAAAAATTTAGACTCACAGACCAAGGAAAGCCACTGTTGAAAATGTACTTTAACCAGGCGTAAATTGGTAAAAGGAAAAGTAGGCCTATACTTAGTTGATAAAAGCTCCTCTTGGGGACAAAACCAGAATTTGCATGCTTCATCACTACCTAAGAAATTACAAAGCATCAAATTATAACTTTGGGGGAAATTGTTGGTCAATCGGGAGGAGGAGAAGAAGAAGAAAACCCCCCCCCCCCCCCAAAAAAAACAAGCAAAAAAAATTTGCCAGGAAAAGCAACAACATAGATCAAGATGTTGACAACTTCTATAACAAAGAAAGTGAGAAAGTCGGAAACATGGGGGGGGGGGGAGAGATATCAATGAGGCGACGGGCATCGGATCGGCAGATGACGTCTGGAGGAAACTTTAAAAAATGGCGGAAAATTGGAAGCACTGAACGTTAGAGAACGTAGACAGCTTGTATACGTTCTCTAATGTTAGAGAACGTAGACACTTCCAACACAGTAGGCATTCATTTCTAAAAATAGAATCTGAGGGTTAACCCTCTTAGCACCATAAATAGGTCAGCACAGCAGAACCAAAATGACGGCCAGCTGATAGCTTCCCAGAACCAGATTATTTCAGTGTTTTACAGAGGTTCAGGAGGTGTAGCAAAGAAATTATTTTTGCTTTTGATCCAAGAAACATATTTCAATGAAAGTTCACATACAACAAGGACCCAAGACATCAGCATCTAAAAGTAGAGCTTAATGTTCGTATTTCTAAACATGCACTAAAGGCTGGTGTGTCAGGCCGGTAAAAGCCAGTATGGTTCTACAGTGGGAAAGCCCGTCAAAGCTGGTGTGGCAACATGACGGGAAATCTAGTTTAGCTCAAAATGGGTTTTAAAAAATGACCAACTGATTGAAACATTTTTAATTAACACTAGCCACATGTATTTCACAAAGTAACATCAATAGGCTTTTTCTATTATCCTGAGAAAATTCAGGACTCCATCTACTATCCCCAACAAGTGAGGAATTGGCAATTTCAGTGGCAACAGTACAATATGACTCGTTTCCCCCCTTGGCAGATCCATAAAAGATTGTAACAGTGAAGGGTTAAACAATCGAAACTACTATTGAAATTGTACACAAAACTGATGACTGGCTGTGTCACTGCTTAAATTCTTTTAAAAGTCTGGAGCTTTTATCTGGGTTAACCCTTTCAGGACATATCCTCAATCGATCAGCCCCATAATGGGTTATTTCCACATTACATCATGTAAGATTCATTCTGAAAGTTAAAGAGTTAAAACCTGGTTTGGGAAAGTAAAGGATGTGACTGAATATATATCTAAAATCTAGCTAGGAAAAGAGAAAAAAAAAAAGACAAACTCCCTGTCCAGTACACATGACTACAACACTTACTTTCGACATGATAACGTCTCCGCTCTCACTCATGGCACCTTCTCGACTGTCGGCATACACAACAGAGTTCTGCATGAGCTGAGGGTCCAGCTCTGCCCAGTTTGGCCGGCAAGCCCCAACAGCTGGAAAGACATATGTGAAGTGTGGTGTAAGCATGCAAATGAACAAGGTTTTTCTTAATGGACAGAGAATCTGGTTGCCATGTTATCACTGGTGTCTCTGCAGTTTATGAAGGTAATTATTGTAAATAGGAAGTCTTTATTTGGGGATGCATACCTGACACCCATTATTTGGATTACCTGACTACCTGTTTCTTGCTACAAGAGTTGATCTCTAGAATTAAAGAGTTTTAGTATCACTTTCCCAGTCCTGCATCTTTCTTAACTCACTTCAGACGGCTCACACAACAGTTGCGTGACCCCCGCCGCAACGCTCGCGACGGGTCTCACAAGCCCTACGTGACCAACTTTGGAATTTTTTTTTTTGCTCTACAAATCATGCACGGATCGCGAGACCCGCCTCGTACCCTTGTTTGGCCAAGCCTGAGCTACTTAGACTTCGTT
Source organism: Aplysia californica (assembly GCF_000002075.1). Taxonomy (NCBI): domain Eukaryota; kingdom Metazoa; phylum Mollusca; class Gastropoda; order Aplysiida; family Aplysiidae; genus Aplysia; species Aplysia californica. The sequence continues at coordinate 203,855 of NW_004797316.1, read as the reverse complement.
TCATATCTCTGGGGCCAGTAGTTTTTAAGTTATTGAAGGTGAAGGACAGTGACCCCAACTGGGGTTGAACAGACCGGAACTCGCGCTTTGTTTTTTTCTATACAGCTGATAGTAATCCGACAGTCGCGTCGTAGTAACAGTCGAAGAAGTCGCATGAACAAGAATCACATAATTTCGCCGTTTTCTATATTTCTGTACGTTTTACTAGTTCTAGTGTCTCAGAATATGATGTGTCTAATAGTTAGGATCCTGGATATGTACCCGAACACGGCCCGAGTCGTAGTTCTAGGGCTAGATCTAGCACTAGTACCGGTGTTGTTTTTCGCGCAACGAAATCACAACGTCGTGCCGTACATCTGTCTCATGTAATTCAGTGTATGGGTCTGAATCAATGCACAGACCAGCTTTTATATTTTCACCAAACACTCGCACATGTATACAAATCAAACCAGAACACTTTGAACTTTTATTTTTGTTGTTGTAGTGAATTTCATTCTACTTGTCACGTCTCTGGAAATTTTTCGGAAAATCAAATTCATGCCAATTTTTTAAAAATCATACAAATTAAAGTATTAGACGTAGACAACTTTAGTTTTTTGTATTACATTAAGCTTGAATGTTACTTTACTGTGTCAAAAAATAATTACAATAGGGTAATTCTGTGAGTTGTGGTGATTTATTGAAATACCCCCAAAAACGCCAGTCTTCAACGCTTGTGACTGGTGAAAGGGCCCAGTCGCAAGTGAGTTAATAAGTTCATTTTTGTCTTTGTGCTCAACAACAGTAAACCAGTGTATAAATTATAAACTGTACTACAACAGATATTCTGGAAAACAGACTTGAATGGCTGAGAATTTCTGTTAAATTGATACATTATTCAAGATCTATGTGATTTGTTGGATCTATTAATCAACGTGATGTGTTCAGACTTTGTTCAACTCATTTCACTGCATTCAGCTAGTGAAAGAATTAAACCTAGTTTGGGAAAGTAGTTCACAAGTGGGTATTCAGCAGTTCTGATGATCTAGTCCTAGATTCTATTATTGCATCTTTCTTATCATTTAAGTTTTGTCCCTGTGCTCAATGACAGTATATCAGTGCATAGATTATAACAATATAGATACTCTGAGAAAAAAAATATAAGAAGCCTTAAACTTCTGTAAAATGGATGCATGATTCTAGACTGTGATTTACTGCATCTAAAAGATGTATTAAGACTTCCTTCGCCATGCACATTTACGGTTCATTATTCAGTAGGTGTAGATTCTATTCAGTGACAGTTACGCATATTAAGACAAGGCAGACTAGATCTAGATAGAGTTGAAACCTAATAAAGCTTTCCGGGTTAGAGGAGAGGGATATTTGGCAATATGGACTAAGTTAGCCCAAAAAGCTTCTTTTTTTTTCTTTGGGGGGAGGGGGGGGGGGGGAGCGCTCAGATGGGAGGTGGGATTATTGGGGCTATACTACATGCAACCTATATATGGAAATGTTTATTGAGGTTACATTCTTCATGAAGCCTTCATAAGGCCCCTATTGACAAAATGTACATCATTTAGGAAGCTGGGCGATTCAACCCTTCCTATAAGAGTTACCCATGGTGAATGAGTCATAGTATCCCAGCAGAACAATGAAGAAACATGATAAAACAGGTATGGAAAACGAACGACTCTTGTATGTGCTACAGTGAGGAGCCTAACCAATCAAGATTTTATGCCTAATTGGTAAGTAGGAAGAATGTTTTTATTACATCACCTGTTCTCTAGTCTAAGTCTTCACAAGAGGCAAACAATGATACACTGAGTGTGAACTTTTGCCCTACTTTTCAGGCGGCATCACTTGCATGCACTGTCATCAGTCTGTTTAGAGTGGCATGGGCAGATCTCAGGTTATAAAATGGATTGCTAATTAGAGCGGAAAATTTGATGAATAGTTCTGTCATCTAGAAGCATGGCAATAAGTCCACAGACAAAATCTAGTGGCATTAAGTAGGACAGTATCATTACGACTGACCTCTGAAGTATGCTCTTGATCAAAGCACATTAACCTTTCAACAATGACTCTTGCATTTTAGTTACCTACAACTGTCCAGGGAAGAGGTGGAAATAAATGCTTCTAATATGCCCATTGCCATTTTAATAAAGATTATAGCCTACCTGAACCAGTTTGAGACAAATTTCCCAAGCCAGAAGGATTAACAAAATGTTGAGTTGTTTTTGTTTCTTGATCTGGTCTGTTCTTTTTTTTCTTTTTCTTGTTTTGTAATCGTCACATCCAAACAACCTCCAATTGGGTAGAAGAGATTAAAAACAAACCCACTGCACATAGACAAAGATGCATAACTGCATAAGTATGAAATAAAGCACCTGGGCTTCTGAGCTCCTGATCTTTATGTGCAATATTCAGTAATGTATGACATCCTTCTTTCCTTTCCAGAATACCCACTTTCATCATCTCTCCTTTCCCTCAATCTTTAGTAGTATCAATATTGTTTCTATTTCTGCTTCTTTCTTAACACCTTGACGCCAAGTTCACCACCTCTTTCTTCGTCTCGATATCTGGGTGTAAGACTCTGACAAATGCCCAATAGCAATATATGACATTTGTCAGTCTTGCATCCTCCAGCCATCCTTCTATATTCTCCCAAAACAGGGGTAACCACCTTAAAAATGAGCGCATTGTAAAGTTCTCACACACTACAAGTCCTCACCATTAATATGTGCTCCTGGTTTGACCCATTCTGCTTTCAACACAGGCTTGTCAGAGCTTGTCACTGTGACAATGACATCAGCATCTCTCACAGCATCTTCTACACTGGCAAATGCCTGGGCTGTGGGACCAATTTCCTTGGCCAGAGCCTCAGCACCGGCCGATCGATGATTCCAGATGTTCACCTGCATTTGGGAAAAAATATATAGGCTATAAAATACTGTGCAAAACACAGTTAACTTTATGCCTGTTTACATTAAATCTCCTCTGACCAAATCCCACACTGGAAATACATTTTTTAAATGCTGTTAAAACTCTAGAATTAATTATACAGCTAATTTAGGTAGAAACATATGACCCTTGTTTAAAAAATGTCATGGGTATAGAGACCTTCATCAAACAACCCAATCAGAAAAATACTATTTGCCTGCACCACTGAAATACAATGCACGTGAGAGCTTCCTAGTTGAGTCAAGTGTAAAGTAACAAATTGTAATGCACAACATTTTCAAGAAACACAGAATGTAACATAACACATAACATAAATAGCATTATCAGTAGTACTGTTAATTTTTATAAGGGCTGGTAACTCATACCTTTACATCAGAAAGGTATAAGAGATCTTAAGCCAGGACAGCGCCCTGGTGTCTGGGTCCTCAGCCAAGGAGGAAAATTGAAAGTTCCACAATGCCAACAAAGAGAGGAATATAATGCTAAATAATATACTTTCAGCATGGGGTATGAAAACATTAGGTTCATGTCATGAAAAGAAAAGTCTGAATCAAATTCTGAAATAAGCTACAGTATAACACTGGACAGGTTGATCACAAAAGACTCAAAACCAGGCATCCGTTGAACTGTGACTACAGTCCCGTCTTTTTCTCTTCTTTATGTTTGTAAGATATCCTTCGAACTACCGAGGCCAATCCCGACGAATTCTAGCTAACCGTGTTATATGTATATTGCTGAGAATAAGACACGATACAATCTTAAATGTTAATTACCTGCTGGAATTTGAAGACGTGGGAAATAGCAGCATAATGAGATCGGGCCTGACTTCCTGAGCCCAGAATGGCTAAAGTATGTGGTTGCCCATTGGTCAGATACTAAAAAGAAAAAATAGAAATAAAGATTATAATATAACAAATGTAAAACGCTATTCCTCACTTCCATTTAAAAAGCATTTGATACAATACGCAAAGAACAAAAGGTAATGGCATTTTATTCAGAAACTGAAACCCAAATACCCATATTTCAAAACCCAGGCAATTCAGCATTTCAAAGGCCGATCATAAAAAATCTAAAGCCTCTTGGCAAATTGGAAAACACCTTCAATGCTTTCATGGTCTTAAATCAAGGTTACAAATCTCTCACATATAGATGGATGGATAAATTTTGACAAGCATCTAGTAAAGGGGCAGCTAAAAATTACCCAGAAAAGTGTTTCTTCCAGACATTTTCACATAGATAAGTGTTTCTTCCAGACATTTTCACATACAAAGAAAGGAGGTGAGTGTCATCCAGCTAATACAGACAGAACTGACTTTCAGAGATATAAATATAAATCTTCCCTGTCGCAAGAAATTTGAGAAGAATGAATTACTCAGTTTGCCCCTGCTTTATAGAGGGTACATTTTGACAACAGTGATAACATACTACAGTTGTTCCCTTTAAGAATAAGCAGCATAAAATTGTAGTTGGCACTGGGTTTAGGAACCCAGTCCTGAATTCAGGAACAGTAACAACCTTAAGTCTTATTTGAAAACCACAAAAATTACTTACATCACATTGGATTCGATTTCATTTTACTTACGACAATAGAATGCTTCATGTGCTAAAAGCTTTACCTTCGTATTTTATTGAAGGCATTTCCAATCACTTTAATCAATAACTGATCAATGGATGAGAAGTTAAGACCATTTCAGTGCTCTATCTGTCCTTGAACGGAATGGCACACAAGACATATTCAAGCAGGTTCTATTGGTTTACTAAATTGATTACAAATCTAAAACATTATTGGTCGAAACCCAACTGCAACGCCCTCTTACTGTTATTGAGAACACCTTCTTGTCATGCTGTAGCATATGGTGAGTTGGCCTGATAATGGCAACATTTCACTGGGAACAGATTTACAGGTATAAAAATGATACCAACCCCCCCCCCCCCAAAAAAAAACAACAAAAAAACAAAAAACAAAGAAGACCACACATGAGCACCCATCATTAACAAGTGAGTACACACACAACTATAGACCTAATATGTAAGACATCATGGTGAAATCAGGCGCTCGTCAAAACAACTAGATCTAAATCGACGAAACCGGCCTTTTATTTACCCCTTGTTTGGCACTTTTTATTGCATTTTGTTTTTTGGCTATACACCTTTTATATCCATTTTTTTTAAAACGTCGTTCCCCGTGGATTTTAAAGGAAAAAAATTGATTAATGGCACAAAAATGTAAATTCCTGGTTTCTAAGGACTCTCAAGCTTTAGAAGTCACCAAAACTTGACGGCCACTTTCTTGCTAATTATACCTCTGAAACCAGGTGACCCCCATCTCCTTTAATTGCAAATATCTCAACTTCTATTCAAGATAGATGGTTATTTTTCATTGACAACAAGACAAATGGACAAGCTTTAAGACGATACCAATAACTCCATGTGTCTGAAAATTGACGAGCGCCTTATTCCACTGCATTGTGACACATGCATGTATATATTTGCCAAATGAAATTTACTTTTGTGGCTACTGCAGATGCCGCTGCTGTGCGCTTCAGTGTAATGACATCACCATCCATGATCTGAGAGAAAAAGTAAAGAAAAGGCTGCATTATTCGCAAGCGACCAATGTAACTCAAAACTGCAGCCACTATAAATCTATTATTAATTTTTCCAAATGATATCTGGAGTTCAAATTATTTTTCAAGATGCAGAAGGAAATATCTCCGCAGTTTATATTGTATTTTACATTGCAATCAAGATTGTTAGCTCAAACCAGATGCATATGTCAACGTCACTCCTCATAAATAAAACACATCGAGTGAACAACTAGAAATAGATATCTATATTTCTGTTAGATTAGCAGACTATGGGGAAAGTATGATATCTGAGTAAAAGTAAAGAAACAGGAAAGTAACGGGAATGATTATTGAGTAATGGTTGCAAGTATATTTTTTACTTGACAATTCAAAAGAACCAAAGGTAACTCAAATGATTACATGTAGTCAAACCTGCTCTGACAGCCACCTGTAAAAGACAATCACCTGTACAAATGTCCACTTCCCATTTTTCCCTTTGTGCATTTTTTACATTATTATAATGGCATTGTGTAAGACAGTCACTTTCCTCCTCGACAATGGGTGGCCATCTCAGACAATTTTGACTGTGGGGCTTATAACAAATAAAGCAATATTATCAAAGTGTTGTAACAAGTCAAAAGAGCTTCTATGTATTTCTCAGGGATTATTTTAAGGGAATGAGCACTTTCTTCTTTTTTTTTTTTAAATGGGAAGTGTTTTACAGTGCTCTCAACTGCTTAAGGTCATATGGGATTATGAGTGCGTGGGACAAGTATTTTCAGTTTGGTAGGAATTTATTTTGGATTTTTCACGGATGGCTGCCGAAGCCTACTCCTATCGATTTCAGGACCAACAAGGAATCTTTAATGTGAGCAACTTGACACAGGACTTCCAAGATTTTTTTCGCCCTTCAACAAGAATGCTAGGTGTTCGATCTTACCTACCATAAGATCAGGGGTGCGGCAGAAAGGAAAGACAGCAGTAAGGAGCCAAGGAGTAGCAGTAGAAAGGCTGCAGAAAGAGTTAGGAGTCCAAAAGGGGGGGGTGGGGGGGGCAGAAAGTGGAGATGAAAGTAGATGAAAGAATATGGTTAGAGAGCAGGAAAGGAGAGATTTTGCGTCACTTTTTTCACGTAACTCCAAAATACTTTACTTTGGCCAGCAGTGAAAACCACATCAGGTTTTCAAATATATAGATGTGGTGGATCGTATCACACCTATTTTGTTAAGAGGAAAAAATTCATTATATCTGATTGTGCCACACACTGGAACAGGTGGAACAGGTTTATGAAAAGAATACACATGCTTAAGCACAGAAGGAATGCAATCCATGCAGTTTTGTCAAAGAGAATACAATGATCAGTCAAGCCAGACTTGTGAAAATGTGGATACTACTTTTATCTTTTTAAAATGATTGACAACTTCCAAAGAAGCAGAGCCAACAAATGTAAATATGTGCCTGTTTCAAAGCCCCCCCCCCCCCCCCCCCCCCCCGCCCTTTGCTCTCAATAGAAAGTTAATATGTCCAACAAGCTAATGCACCGACATGCATGGCTGACTCCAAAGAGAAATTTAAAAAAATATGACCAAATTATGAATCTCTGAGGTTCATGCAGTTTCAGCAATTGCTGTTACGCTGGGGCACCAAGACCTGAAAAAAACTTCAACTGCTTTTTATTCTATTAAAACGAAACGAATAACCAATGAGATCTTGGAGGCATGACTTGGTTAATAGATGAGAAAATTAAGAGGGCTTTATCTGGGGCACTTTGCTCTCTTCACAAATTGTGTTGAGCCAAACACAGCTACCCAGTCCCTTAAAGTCCCTGTGCATAATAAATAATTGCAGCACTCAGATGTAGCAACTTTACCCAGCATCAGTTTCCTTTTAAGACAAGACTAATTCGACGATACCAGTCTTCCTCCCCTGCTGAATGAGACTCAGAAATCCAAAGTACCAACTGAACCAACACATGGATACCAATTAATGTTTGATTCCAGGTGGAACACAAACACATTCTCTCAGTTTTCGATACATCGTCGAAATGCAATTTTCAAGCTATTTATGATGACAAACTAGCTAATCTGAACTTTTCAACACTCATAAATTATGCATTATTCAAAAAGCAGAAACAAAATTTGGGTCACGCAGAGTTAACAAAAACAGTTTTAACCCTATCCGTATGTCATGTTTTACTATCGTATCCATACGACGTGGGGAACTCTGTGCCACCACTTTCCAAAGAGGCAATTTACTCGTCAATCCGATGTGTACGCTTTGCATAGCAGTCTGTCAAAATGATTTTTTGAGAAATACTGAAAGTTTCAAAGAGATCTTGGCACTAGAGGTTTTCTAAAATGTGAAGAATACAACCTCTGGGGTACAAAATGACTCCAGGGCGTACGGATAGGGTTAAAAAAGAGAAAAGTGACATGGCTAAAGAAAAAGTAAATTAAGAGGTTACATGAGTAGCCAAATTCTGCCAAGTACACGGAAGGAACATATTCATACTTACCGCTCTCATTAGCCCATTCTTAGTGCTAAATACTAATATCACAGCATTGTGGCTTGGAACATCAGTGTTCTTTGGGAAAAAGGACACCATTTTTGTCACAATGATATCATCAATTTTGCTGTAGACAGGCATGCTTGCAAAGTACCTAATCAAAGGGAAATATGTAGATATATGATAATAAGGTTCACTTTCATAGTACCCACTCCCTGGTGGCTCTAGGCTCGAATAAATGACAAAAATCATGTATTTTTATGAACAAATACTTCATCACACTTACTCCCTAATAATGAAGTCTTGCATGGTTATGTCGGTTAATAGAATTATTAAACTATGAAAATTTATCAGACAAAACTTGAGCTGCAAGCTTCCTCTAGCCATGAATGATGGTGCAGAAAAGATATCAAGGACCTGGTCTTCCATCCACAAACATTCTTTAAATGTAAAAAATAATTACGTTTGTATACACCAATCACAAATAATCTGAGATCATGTGGACAGCATAAAATTTAAATTGAAATGAAAACTTATTTTTTGCAGCAATTATAATTATAATTATATATATATATATATATATGGGTCATTCCACCAGTACTGTTTACTAAAAGTAACATTCAAGTTCAAAATTATATATATATATATATATATATATATATATATAATATATATATACATACATCCTTTTGAAATCACTGACAGACTAAGTGAACGCTTATTAGGTTTGACACAGTTACGCCCGAAATTTTGCTTTTCAAGTTGGTGAGGATTGTTACAAACACAAACATTGACAACAATAACAAAATTTTTACTTTCTTACCTATTTTGCAAAATCTGTTATTATAATATTGTGCAATGTGCATGTTTCACTTTGATTGCCAGTCTGACTCTTAAAAATCTGTCATGAATTGTTCCCCCCAAGATACAGAAATTCAATGATAGAACGAATTCTAGTCTGTCCATCTTGAGGTTGTACTTTCAGCTAAACTATGACTGTTGATGAAAAGTCAATTATTTCAAAGGAAGTGCTGTTTTGATTCTTGAATAGAAAAAACTAGTAATGAGAAGTTACCAATTTTTGTTCATTCCATTATTGCTAACGAGCATCTTCAATCACTGTGAGTTTTAGAATCATTGCATTGCCCCACAGCTTAGGCCTTATAGTAGAAATTTGATTTAAAAACGTTTTGAGTATACCTCTAGTTGATTATTAAGTTAAGGGTCTGACATAGTGATGACAACAGTAGTACACGTATGGTACATGTATAGAAAGCAAGTATGTCTGTCAGTCTATCATGGAAAATTTATTCACTACTCCAAGAGAGGATCTTTTTATACCCCTGTCGCATCTACGGCATACAGTATCGTTTCAAAACAGCAAGACAAACCAGAGATGAGTTGAACAACAACATGTGACCTGTCAACCTAGTATAAAAAAAACAACTGTATTGAGACTGTTGAAGGAATTTGGACTCCGAGCAAGAAGCCCAGCTCACCCCATTAGATTGACGCCCTACAACATCAGAAACAGGCTTGATTGGCAAGAATATATTCACGTTGGTCTCGTTCTTGTTCTTCTTGTTCTTCTTTCAGGAAGCAACATCCCTGCACTCCGGACATGTCCATTGGTGCTCCGTTGCTCTCTCCAAAATGTTGCCGAGGGTCCCTCTACTGATTGTGCCAGTGCACATCTGGTTGAACGTTCTTCTGTTCTTTCCTGCAAGGATGCCAGATTTTCCGATTCCTTTTTTTATTCCCAAAAGCATCATCCTCTCCACGGCAGTACTGGCCTCTGCCTCCCTATCCTCCTCCTCAGTCAGCTGGCGAGAGAGACATTTCATGATCTCGACCCTATCTGGTTGAACCGTATTGTCAACTAAGGTGGCCTCACCAGCCAATCTGTCGGCTTTTTCATTTCCCTTAATACCTGCATGGCCAGGGCAGAAAATCCATGTGAGCGATCGTATAGGCGTTGGTTCAATAGCTTGAATCCATTCTGTTCTCAGGAAACCTTTTTCGATCCTTCTGAGGGTACACATGGAATCAGTGATAAGAACAGCATGGGTTGTGTGGGGGCGATCTTGGGTCATCCAATCAAGTGCTTTCGTGATGGCTTCAATTTCCATACGCATACTTGATGTAGCCCTGCTGCAGGCTCCAGATGCCCTGTGTATGAGTATGATTTTATTGTTGGCAAATGCAACAAATCCCCATCCACTTCTCTGGCTATCTCTTTTCATTGAACCATCTGTATAAATTATAGGATCCCCTGCTTTTGAGTTTGTGTCAACAATCTCATTGATATCGCTCTCGTTGATGGCAGCCGCAACATTTCTTCTGTCTCTGCCCATGTTTATTTTGACCTTGGTGAGGTCCCTGTATTCTCCGGCCACCTGTTCCCATTCTTCGCCTAGTGGTAGGCTCTCGGGTACACAGATTGTTTTCAGGGAATCCTCTCACCAGGTATGGAATAACCAGATGTTCTCCGCGTATTCCAAATGAGAGGTTCGTTCCTCAATGCCAAATTCAGGCCAAAGCTTTTAGTGATGAAAGTGTGATGGTGTGGGTAGGAATTACAGCAGATGACAAGACTCCACTTGTGACTGTTCGTGGCAATTTGACAGCACACAGATACATTGACGAAATTCTTTGGCAACACGTCGTTGCAGCCATTCAAAATCAGGGACAAACCTTTATGAATGACAATGCCCAAGCGCATAGAGCTCGTTTAACCATCCAGTTCCTACATGAAAACAACATCTAAGTTCTTCAGCTGTGGCCTTCCTACTCACCAGATTTGAATCCCATTGAGCATCTATCTATGGGACTTGCTCCATCGCTGCATTCAAAGTAGACAACACCAGCGTCAGAAACTTCCTCAACTTGAGAGAGCATTGCATTTTGGGCGGAATAACATCCCTCAGTAGGCAATACAGTGATTGACTGATTTCATGCGGCGACGATGTCAGGCCATCATCAATGCAAGAGGACATCATACGCGCTACTGATCGTGTTACTTTTGTAGACCACTCCAACACTCTTGTAAGTCGGTAATAAACCTGTTACATTAACTTTCCGTATTGCTGTTGCTTTTTTCGTTTTTAAGATTGATTGAATTAGTATTCCCGAAATTTTTAAGAATATCAGCTCATTGTGAAACTAGGTATTTACATTTTAACACAGTGTACATTTTAAAAATGTGACAGAGTATAAAAAGCAATGGAGGTGTTCTGCTGCAGGATGTATTTTTTACCTTTCAGAAAGACTCATCACTTTTGTGTAAACACTTGGCATGAGGAAATAATTATAATCTGAATCCCATTCAAATAAGATCAGGGTGTCGTGGGACCATCATCATTGAAGAAAAATGTGAGGAGCATGAAAAACATGGCCTGACTCAGAAAATAGAAGAGTCATTGTAAGAGAGCTTAGTATGAAAACAGGGTACGAGTCCATTGAAAACAGTCTTCATGATTATTTGAACATGAAAAAGGTCTCAGCCCCATGGGTTCTGCAGCTTCTGACATCAGACAGGAAGAAAGGAAGAGGTACCTGCAGATACAGTGGAACCAGCCTTAACAGAAACCTGTCATAATGATTTAATGAAATATCCCTACTTCCCCCTTGATTAATTACCTCTATAAAAAGAAAACCTGCTCAACCCTGAAAAGGAAAGAAAAATTCTTTCCCTTCGGAGGGTTTTGACCTGTCTTAAGTTTGGTTCTATCAGCTCTAACTCTAACTTTTACGCCATGCCGCCAGGTGAGGAAGGGGGGGGGAGGGGTGTGTAGCTTGGGGTAGTTGTATACCCCACCCATGCTGAAAGCTGGATCCCAAGCTGTGCAGATGGTCACAGTGGTGTGGGTGTGATATCTCACAACTATCGATTATGAATGTGCTCAAGTGGAGTTCCAGCACACAAATCTTTCTGGAAAGCTTTACGTGTTTAATTAATTTGACCTCTATGCCTGCCACCCTGATTGTACAGTCAGCCAAGAAAAAAGTTCCTTGATTCATTGTTACATGCACGGGAAGCTTGGCAGTTATTTTTACATCAATGGGTGGTGCTAAGGATGGAAACATGGAAATGTTCAATCATTTCTCTTTTAATTGGTCATTCAGTGGTTCTATGAGATGCAACTATGAACCACTGGTGACAATGGATAAAAGTAAGATTAAAGATGCCATTATCAGAGACCAACAGGCGACCATTGTATGATCCCACCGCTGTACATACCTGCTGGCACTCTGGAAACCCCTCCCCTCCCCGTAAATTCCTCTTCGCTGTCCAAGACAGAAAACGTCTAAAACATAGGCCTATTCATTTCTGGCTCACGAGCAATTCCGTTTTGGACAAGTGCTATACTGGCTTCAAAGCGTCTTTAAGCCATTCCCAAAGGGGAGATATTAACATGTTCTTATGCACAGTAGAATTGGGTTGATTTATCAATAACATGCTCATACTGTGCCGCAACAAGGGGGAACTGCTGCTTTTTCTTTCCTCATCCTTACTATCGTCATTTTCCCTCTACTTCTTTTGTTTGTTTGTCACTCTCTTGTGAACTGCTACTTCCGGGGTGCCTTGATAGTTGAAGCAGACTTGAGCTGTTGAGGCTAGAGAGGTGAGTTGTTGACGACATGATGGATATCCACCCCTTGGCTCATATGATGTTGTGCAGTTGCGAGTGCCGTAAAAAAAAATACAAAAACTAGAACTAACGTTTTGGACAGGTTAGACTATTTGCTGCTGCAAAAGTTCAGACAAGATGAAGAGGCTTCCAGTAAACTCGTCACAAGTCGTCACAAGTCGTCACATACCTAAGTGATTTCGCAACATACTCCAACTTGTGATATACGTGTGGCGAGTTCACCGTGGATTGGCAGGCAAACCCATACATGTAAAACTTTAATTAATAACATTTTAAAAATACAAAACCAGAGTTTATTGAATCAAAATATACACATATCAACCTTTCTGTTTCAACATTAATTTTAAAGAAAAAACGGACACATTTTTGGGTGCAATATAAAACCTGTAAAAAATGTGAATGTCCTTACTGTATGCAATAAATCAAATCTAAAATGGTACAAGATGGCTGGTGGCTTTATAGGCCTTACGGGGGAGGTGGTATGACGAGTTCACTTTTTAAAAAATACTTTTTTTGGGTGAACTCGCCACACGTTTTTCAGCTGTGTCGACTTCACCGTGTGATGAGTTCACAGGTTCCCGATGAAGACAACCTTTGGAATAGACTTGTGTCACTTGAGACCATGGATAAATTATATTATGGATACATCTTGAACCCTGACAATGAAAGCTAAATCAAAACAATGGAAGACTTCTTCCCTTCCACCACCCAAAAAGACAAAAACACACATCACCAGTGTCATCATCGGTAAAGGAAGGATTTCCGTGACGAGCGACCACCCCAACAAACACAATAAAGAAGAGACCTAACCCTACCCTACCCCCTATTCTACTGTCTCATATAGATCTAGTGGTCGCTGGTAGAGGAATATCACTCAGTAGCTACAAGACCACATGTAGGTGCCATCATTCGTATCTGTTCCTTGAGTCCATTATTATTATTTCCCTTATTTGTCAATCATATTCATCATATTACAGAAGTCTCCCCCCC
>NW_004797316.1:186065-187083 GCF_000002075.1 Aplysia californica | reverse complement strand
ACGAACTCCTTTAGTACAGTGGGCCTAAAACAGAACTAATGTTTATTGACATTCTGAAAAGAACAACCACCAGAACAGACTCGCATACATTTTACTCACACATTCACGGTAATGAACATAGGCTAAACTTTCTTTCTAAAAAATAAAGAGGGTCGGTTTCTTTTTTTTTCTTTTTTTTTATTCTCTGTTTTGGGTTTGTTTTTTGTGGCTTTTTGTGTTTTTGTGGGGGGTTTTATTTTAATGCAAATTTGCGGACCAAAAATTGCCAAAAATCGCGGGTGGCCGCCGGGACAAACGTAGATGCTAGCTTATTACCCAGATCCAGCAAGTATGAATATAACATCTTGAAGAATGCCTGAATCTCTAGGGTTTGTAATTATGCAAGATTTAAAAACAACAACTTTTAATTAACTTTGAAATTGTCGTACAGCCATCCATTGTAATTGTAATTTCTTAAGCTGAGAGAGTGGTTTTGTTTTGCGGGACTAAGTTTTAGCTTACCTAATTCAACACGTGTTGTGCGATGTAGATCTTGACAACAGGAGAAATTCCGTAACGAGCGACTACTATGAAACAGAGTAGAACAGAGGGTTGGAGTTTGGGTATGGGTAGGGTTAGAAGTTGGATCAGGGTTACGGTTAGGTCTCTTCTTTATTGTACTTAATGGGATGATTTCTCGTTACGGAAGCCTTTCCCTTGGGCACATATAATTATGATTATAATTTAAGATTCCAAATCTGACGAATGTATTATTAAATAGCGTATAATGCTGACCTATAAGTAAAGGTCATCATATAAATATAGATCTAGCCTATAATGCTTTCTTTGGCCTGGTACAAACAGCAACATTTTCATTTAGCTTAGCCTAATACTAATAGGACAACTTCGACTTCTAAGTCCCAGGCGTTTTTCAGAAGGAAGAGGCTAGCCGTAATTGACTTAATGACGGCTAGACTGGCAGCCTAGTCAAGTACGGCTAGACTGGTTGGCTAAGTACGGCTAGACAGCTGGGTTAGCC
>NW_004797316.1:167693-185965 GCF_000002075.1 Aplysia californica | reverse complement strand
TAGCCGTACTTTTTATTCTTAATTAATATGATGGCTAGACTGACCATTAAAAAAAATAGGCCTACTGAATTGTAAATATAAATTTTTAGTTTGCAGTACCTAAAGTATTTGTATTTGAGACGAAACCAGGTGCTTTAATTACAGTGCGAGTATTTTAAGGACGACTACTAGACTGTCAGGCTAGCCGTACTTAATATTGATGGCTGCATTGTAAATGAATTTTTTAGTTTGCAATGCCTAAAGTATTTGTCTTTCAGACAAAACCAAAAGATCTAGAGACTTTAAACTAAATAGATAGATCTAAATTAGCCTACATTACAAACCCATTGCTTTCAGGAAATGTCATCACTGTCCGAAGTGGTTGAATAAGCTCGTCACCAGACCGTCGTGAAAAAGTTGCTAAACCTTTTTCGACAGCTGGGATAAGGTCCTTGAATTCAAGACAGTCAGAAATTGACTCTGCTGAAACAAATAAAGGATGCTCCTGACTGCCTTCCATGGTGAAAATAACAAACGGCAAACGAGTACGAAGATTCCTCTATAGCCTAGCAAGAGCAGAGGACAGAAAAGTTCGCCTCGCTCCTCTCCAGTCTCCAGCTTTTTTCTCCTTTTTGGTTTCTAAATTGGTGCTGTTACTGCTAGATCTAGACTTAGATCTAGACCTCGGCTTCAACAGTAACTCTGTCACTAGATTTCTAGATCTACTGAGGGCAAGTCAGCAAGACTAGATTCTAGAGATCTAGATCTAGAATCAGAGATCTAGCGGCCTCTACTAGGAGGCTAGGCTAACAGCCGCGTGCAGAGGAAGAAGAAAAATAAAACACGAGCAAACTTTGACCCCTTGAACTCGAACCAATAACCTGTGACCTTCGACTTTTCTGCTGTTCACTAAAGTAGATCGTCTGCTGAAAATAATCCCTAATGGTTTGTTAATACGTTTTACCAGTTAAAAATTCTAACAAAGTTATAATAAAATTCTATGTTCAAAGTTATGAAATATTACTTATTTTCCAACTGTCACGTTCTAAAACTGGCTTTAACGTAGGCTAGATCTATAGCGTATTAATCGGCGAGTTTTGTTGACGCGACCTCGCCAAGCCGTCTTGCTCGACGCCAGCGGCCAACAGGCCAGCCCCAGCAGCAGAAAAATTCATCATGGCGGAGCCGGAACCGAGGCCTAGGCTGTGATAGTTCTGCGTGTCGGAACTCCCCGCTAACATTTGCATGAATGTTTGGTTGAAATAGGTGGATAATGTACGTCTTTAGATAATGTGTATTTGAAATTGATTGTGCTCATGTTATAACCTTAGATCTTGAAGTTTATGATGTTTTCCACCTTTATCTTTATCAAACCCACACTTCACGGTCCACACTACACTACACCACCACTAGAATCTAGATTTCTAGTCTAGATTCTACTTCAGGGTCAATTCGTCTGAATAGATCTAATCTAGACATAGATCTAGATCTAGATTCTGGACTTTAGTGTAGATCTAGAATCTAGGTCTAGATCTAGATCTAGAATTTAGAGATTCTAGTCGTCCAACGGCCCACGGTCACCACAGACCAATCAGTAAAGAAGAAGTGTCTCTCTACTCTCTCGTCCTGTTTCCGGGAAGATTGAAGAATACCGGACCACTCGTACATTATTGCGCGAGAAAGTGGGGTAGGTGGGGCGGGTGGTTGGGGGGTAGGGGTTCAGGGGGGGTCACCCCCCTGACAAAATTTTAATGAATAGATCTACCGGTCCGAGATTCTCCATTGAGAGATATTAAAAAGAAAGTGGCTATTCTCACCCGCCCGGAAGTTCTCGCAAGATCTACTCCTCCCCTCTTCTCTCTCTCTCTGTCTCTTTCTGAATACTGTCTATCGGTGTGGACGATCAAATTGACCAAAACAAAGTTAAAAAATGATGTTAAAACACAAAAGTAAATTAATTTGGTTGTCTACAAAGATGCTACGGCTATTTAACTTTTCGAATCGAGCCGAACTACGCGGGTCGCCATTTTGTTTTGTTCTCTCTCTCACTCTCTCTCTCTCCCCTGCCCACAGACAAAATTGTACGCTTTTAGTAGGCTACAAGTACAGTTGTAATGGAACGTTTGTTCACAGCACAGAATTCTACAATTTTTCTCTTATCACAGTGTAGTATTCTGTGGTTTAGGGTGAACGCAAAATTTGTTGACACGCGCACCGGGTGAGAATAGATAGCCACAAGACCCGCCTGCACTATTCTCACCCCGGGTGAGAATAGAGGTGGCCATTAAAAACAGGAAAATTATGAATTCCTAAGGTTGAGACATATAGTATAGGCAAAGTCAGTCCGCTGGTCCGGTATTCTTCAATCTTACCTGTTTCCAAAAGTGAAGTGGCTATTTTCACCCGGGGTGAGAATAGAAATACGATCGACCTCTCACCCCGGGTGAGACTTGCCACCGTAGGCTATTCTCACCCGGTGTGAAACAAGACCTGTTTTTCCTCATTTCGGAATACTTTCTATCGATGTGGATGATCAAATGGAAAGACAAAGAAAAGATTACGTTATAGCACAAAAGTAAGCTAATTTTATCGACTACAAAGATGCTATGGCTATTTCACTTTGCGAATCGAGCCGAACTAAGGGGGTCGCCATTTTGTTTTGCTCGGAAGTTCTCGCAAGATCTAGAGTAATATTACCGGTTCGGTCAAAATAAGGACGAAAACAGGCACGTCGACTTTAAAGCTTTATATTTATATATCTCCTATCTGCCTTGCCCTAGAGACAAACCGAAACCAGCTACAGGAAGTCATGTGATTGGATGACCCCAGGAATGACCTGTTTCAGCTTGTTCTCATGTTTGAGGCCCTTACTGGGTGCAAAAGTGACGCCCGATTTATTTATGAGTTCGGTCGCATTTTTTTGGTTTTCTCATGGATTCGGGCAGTATTTTGACATTCGGTCATTTTCAATTATTATCACATTTGTTTCTTTGCAAGCTTAATAACATGATTTTTAATGTTTGTTATCAACACTTGGACACAATGATAGTTTGTCTAAAGTGGTATTCACCATTTATAGCTATTTTAATGAGTATGTATCTGACCCACTCTACTACGTGGTATCTGACTCTACTACACTGGCATCTAGCTCACTCAACTACACTGGGTCTGACTCGGCTACACTGATATTCGACTGTATTACACACTGGTATCTGACTCTATTACACTGGTGTCTGACTGAGTTAATATGCTGTATCTGACTCTACTATTATTTAAATTATGCACAAATTCTTTATTCTTTGTTATATATCCATTGGCTCTATATTATCTTATGTGCCCGAAGGATGAGAAACTACGGATTTTATGTTACAATCCGGGCACCCCCCCTTTGGGCAAAAACTGCGAGATTAAACGGCAAATTCTCTTTCATCCTTGACCTTTCATGCCCCCCTGAAACCCCCCTTCCTATTTTTGTTAGGTCAGGGGGGCCTGAAACCCCCCTACTCTTGGGGCCAAAACCCGTGAATAACATTAACAATTGCGGGGTGGGAACTACCGAAAAAGCGCCCAGAATTCTACTATTTTTCTGTTATCACAGTGTAAAATTCTGTGGTTTAGGGTGAACGCAAAATTGGTTGGCCTACATCTCGCCCGGGGTGAGAATAGAGGTGACCCTTCTGAAAGATGCCATCCTGGCCTTCAGCAAAACATGGGGACTCTTTCTTGAGGGGGGAGGGGGGGTCCCAGCCTAACTTCATAGAGATTTACATTATGTACACGATCGAAAACAAAACCAGAGGTTGCTTTAAAAAACAGGGAGTGTATACAGACCCGGTAACCGGGAACAAAGTCACAAAGTATACTTGTCCCCGTAGAATTATGCAAATTTAGAAGGCCAAGTTATGCACAAAGAAAGAAAAATTATGCAAGTTACCGTAACACCATTTGCGACATGTTTTGCATTTTTTCAACACGAAGTTTCATGATTTTCATGTTTCAAGTACAGAAAAATTGAAAACAGAACATACCAGTATCAGTAATTTGTTGTGTATTTGGAAAAGAAGACAATACACATATTCAGTAAAAAAAAATAATAATTTTTTAATAAATAAAAAATATAAAAAAAACAACCAAAAATATTAATCTCTGTAACTTTCAGCTGTAGATCTAGATTTTAGTTCTATAGAGGAAAGAAAAATGTTTGTAAAAAAATTTTTTTAAAGGACATCTGGACCTCTGATGCTGGCACATTACTAAAACCAGGGACACCTGTCAAACATGAAACATCAGCAGACATGAGAACAACAACTTTTGATGGATTGAAAAATTGAACATGCTCAAGGAACAAAATCACAACCCATTTACCAAGATCTTCTAATAAGGGAAATAACCAACTTTTCACTTAAATGAGACTTATTACGGTGATTACGTCCCTTTAGTCACATGGCGAGGCGTTAATTAATTGTTTTGTGAAAAAAAAGGGGAAAAACGCGGATAATCCAAAATTATGCAAATGTTGCAGAATTACGCGAAAAAACGCGGCCGCGCACAATCGCATAATCCTACGGGGACAGGTATACAGACCCGGTAGGGGAACTCTTGGCTCAGGGTAGACCTAGAATCTAGGTTCTTCTAGATCTATGGCCTAGGTCTAGATCTAGACAGACAGACATAAATCGTTGATCTAGTTTTGAGGCTAGCCTAGCCTAGATCTAGATCTAAATGAAGATTGCGGATGTCTTTTTGATGAACGATCGTTTATCCTCCGTTTCGGAGTTGGAGGAATCACGATTTGAAGAAAAGAACAATGCATAATTTTAATTGAGCAGTGACCCTCTTTATTTCTCTGCCTCTCTCTCTCTCTCCTCTGTGTATCGCTCGCCTTCTCTTTTTCTTTGTTTGTCTCTGTCTTTCTTTCTCCCCACCTATTTCCCACCCTATCTAAATCTTTCTCTCGTTCCTTCCTGCCAACAGGGGCATGACATATATATATATATACATTTTGCTAGCACTTCTCTCTCTCTCTCTCCCTCCCTCCCTCCCTCCTTTCTTCTCGATCGCATAGTTAACGCTGTTGTCTGGTTGCTCTTTCTGTGCTCCTAGTTTGGCCATCCTGTCTGCCTGTTCATTTCCTAAGACACCACAGTGTGATGGAATCCACTGCAGCATGATCCTCAGACATGGGATTTCCTCAATTACTTTTCGTAGCCTCGGTAGTTTGCCGGAAGTGATTGCCTGCAGTACTGACATGGCGTCTGTTAGGAATACTACTTGGCTTTGGGGGGTCTACCACATTCTTGATGATGTCTTCTCTCTCTCTCTCTCTCTCTCTCTCTCTCTCTCTCTCTCTCTCTCTCTCTGTGTGTCTCTCTCTCTCTCTCTGTGTGTCTCTCTCTCTCTCTCGCTCGCTCTCTCACACACACTACAGGATCTGGGCGCTGAAACTTTCCGAAATTACAAGAGTTCCCCTACCGGTTCTGTATACTTCGTGACTTTGTTCCCGGTTACCGGGTACTCTATACACTTCGTTTAAAAAAAGGGGGGGGGGGGGGGGTGCATGGGGGACTTCCCCTGCCAAAAGAACTTTTCATTCTTAGGTCTAGATCTGGAGCCCCCTCTCGGCATACCATCACCTTAGTGTTTCGTGATGACTATTTCCAGAAGTGAACTTTTGTATTACCATAACTTTGGCTCTTTCAAAAACATCGACCCAAAATTTCGTTTCGTTGAGAGGCCAGCCTTTCCTGTCGGTGTGGGGCACAGAATTCTACACTTATACTTATAGAACGGGAACTGTACCACGTGACCTGTGAGGAATTGAAGACCGAAAACTATAATGGCGTCTTGAGGGCACGATTATCGTTTTCGGAAGTAACCCTATAGCTTTTAAAGCAAGAGCGGTTTTTACAAACGAGTGAAAAGTGGAACGTTTACTGTCCAGTTTGTAATTTTGAGTTACAGAATTCACTGTGGAACCTAGAGATTAAGGTTTTAAATTGTTGTGATTTTGAGTGCAACAACAGAAAAAGCAGACATACAGAGTTTATAAATATAAGATCTTCAGAACTGTGAAAAAATTCGTAACACGGATCAATTGGATTGTTTACAGCACTTCTAGCTTCCCACACACATTTTGCATACGCATATGGCCTACGTAATTTTTTAGTAGCAAAACTTGTTACAAGAAATTTGTTTTACACTGAACATATTTTTTCACTAGATCTAATTAATGTTCTCAAAACATGCTTTCAATAATTAGCTTTATGTCGCCAGCAGAAGTAGAAAAAAGGACGGACTTGCTTTTAAAAGAGATTTAGCTCCAGCTATAAACTTTTTAAAAATCTGTAGAAACCATTGACTGGGATTTTTTTTTTAATATTGGGCTAGTATTTATTAAAGAATTTTCTTTAAAGAAATTTCTAGAATAATATAGAACCTATATATGTGTACAAATGTTTGAAAAAAATACTCATCGGTTAAGACGAATTGATATATATAGATCTAAGCCATTGTGTAAAAGTAGGAGAATCTAGATCTAGGTGTTCGATAGTTCAGTAGCCTAGATATTTGATAATAAGTTGCGCATCAAATTTTTGACTGCATGCTACAGTAGTAGAGATAGCGTATTATTTTCATCCGAAACATTCATTTCCGCATCCATACACCTTTTTGGGCCTTTATAAGCACATGTAGTCCTACTTTAATTATGTTACTTTCATAATTGTTTTTGAAAGCATTTTCAATTCATTTCATTTTTACTTCCCACGCGCGGGCACATATAATTATGATTATAATTTAAGATTCCAAATCTGACGAATGTATTATTAAATAGCGTATAATGCTGAGTTAGCCAATGACAACGCATTGCAATGCGCGCTATTATCATTATTGAATTGTAACAAGACTTCAATTTGATCTGTAACAAAAGACCACTTATTTTTTTATACGTGTTCATGAATGTGTGTTTGTTTACTGTGTGCGGGGATTAAAAATTAAAGATTAAAGATTCCAGATCTGACGAATGTATTTATAAAATAGCGTAATAATGCTGGGTTAGCTGATACTAGTGATACACGCTTTTATCAATTAATTGAATTGTAACAGGACTTCGATTTGATCCCTAACAAGACACCACTTATTTTTTCTTATTCGTGTTCAAAATTATGTGTTTGTTTACTGTGTGCGGGGATTACAGGGGAACAAGCCCATCCCCTCGACATGTGATCCAGGGTATGGAGGTACATTTTTCTCAAAATGCACACAGCTCTGAAATCCTTGACCAGTGATCACTCACCATGGAACTCTTTCTGTTGTGACTGTAGACACGTTTCTTCATTATCACATCTGAATGAGCCTATCATTCATGCATTAGAAATCACACTCCCAACACACAGAAAATGACTTTGAACATATATTCAGGAAACATATGCCAGTTCCACTCTTGTTTACTTTGTTTTGCATTATTGGCTTTTATGTGTAAACCAATATTTTGAGGCCTTTTCTGCATTTTTGTGTTTTTGGCAGCATGTACAATAGGCCTTCACTATGTATTTTATGTGAAACCGACACATTCTTTAATCTCTTGTATTTGTTAGACTCGCACGTGCTTTAAACAAAACATGTTGTTGTACACACTACTGATGCAGACACAGAGATTAATTCTTAAAGTGAGAAATAATACATTTCCTCAATATAAGCTCAATTTATTTATCTCTTTCTTACTCTCTAGTAAATTGGAGAAAAGGCTTATATTGTTCTTTTTTGCTTGCTTTGGATGGCCTTAAGTTTAATGACAATATTATTATTATTGTAGTGAGCATGTTACTGTCAGCGTCCCCTTTATCGTAGATCTAGTACTAATCAAGACTATATCTAGATATTTTGTCAACAGAATTAATGTTCATAATTAGTGTTACTATCAAGTGTGTATTGTGATTGTGAAGATCTTTAGTAGATCTAGATCTATCTAGATCTAGATCCCATCCCATCATTTTAAAAAAACAACAAACCAACAATACAAATACAAAAACATTGTAACATTGCCAATTATGACATATATTGTTGGCAATAAAAATGTACTAGACTATTTCACTATATTTCCTCTTCAAAGAAAGTTTTAA
The DNA here is from genome assembly GCF_000002075.1 of Aplysia californica. NCBI lineage: Eukaryota > Metazoa > Mollusca > Gastropoda > Aplysiida > Aplysiidae > Aplysia > Aplysia californica. The sequence goes on along the minus strand of NW_004797316.1, from coordinate 177,866 downwards.
AATACTGATGTAAGGTGTCTTCCAAGCCCTACCACTAGCATCAGCGTGCAGAGCAACGCGAAGCCTCGCTGTGCGGCGCAGCCAAAGGTGCCCTCAACAGGCCGCCATGTTTTAGTTTCAATTCCTCACAGCGAATCAGCGATCGCAAAGAGGGAGTTCCGCTTCTATAAATGTAGAATTCTGTGGTGTGGGGTGAAGTTTTTTGTCAGATAGTGTATAAAGAAGACCCCTAACCGAGACTTGACGCATGTCATGGCATGCACCCCATATCGTCACCTATCGGGTTTTCTGGAGGGTCGGTCACCCCATACCGTCACCCCCTACCCTCCCCCCCCCCCCCCCATACCAGCGCACTCAAATTGAAGCACAACTAGTCTAGGCGTTTGTAAAGAGGAAAGAAGCAAAGACGAACTCCTTTAGTACAGTGGGCCTAAAACAGAACTAATGTTTATTGACATTCTGAAAAGAACAACCACCAGAACAGACTCGCATACATTTTACTCACACATTCACGGTAATGAACATAGGCTAAACTTTCTTTCTAAAAAATAAAGAGGGTCGGTTTCTTTTTTTTTCTTTTTTTTTATTCTCTGTTTTGGGTTTGTTTTTTGTGGCTTTTTGTGTTTTTGTGGGGGGTTTTATTTTAATGCAAATTTGCGGACCAAAAATTGCCAAAAATCGCGGGTGGCCGCCGGGACAAACGTAGATGCTAGCTTATTACCCAGATCCAGCAAGTATGAATATAACATCTTGAAGAATGCCTGAATCTCTAGGGTTTGTAATTATGCAAGATTTAAAAACAACAACTTTTAATTAACTTTGAAATTGTCGTACAGCCATCCATTGTAATTGTAATTTCTTAAGCTGAGAGAGTGGTTTTGTTTTGCGGGACTAAGTTTTAGCTTACCTAATTCAACACGTGTTGTGCGATGTAGATCTTGACAACAGGAGAAATTCCGTAACGAGCGACTACTATGAAACAGAGTAGAACAGAGGGTTGGAGTTTGGGTATGGGTAGGGTTAGAAGTTGGATCAGGGTTACACCCCATACCGTCACCCCCTACTTAATGGGATGATTTCTCGTTACGGAAGCCTTTCCCTTGACAGTAGCAGGCTACTGTCGCTTACTGTCGCTACTACTGTGAGGAGGAAAGGGGCAGAGTCAGCTGGGAGGTAGGGTGAAACAGCCCTAAATGCTACATCGCAAAGAGCTATGATCGTGGCTTCAGTAGGATAAAATACACGTTTGGTATTCGTGCAGCGTGATTATCTGGCAACGTCTGCTGGTCATTTTTAACTGTTTGACTGATTACGATGTTTCACCGGCATTTACCCTGTAGTTTTGGTGTACAATGGACGATTAGAGCAGTGGTTTTAAGTCAGCAATCAAGAGGAAATAGAATCCTGAGAATCTGCTTATTATGTATGACATTTGGATTGATTTATTTATCAGTGTTTTCACAGATTTTATGACCCATATAGATATATTAAGTCTATTTATTGAAAACGATAAAAGTCACTGCAATTATGAACTGTCGGCACTGGTGTTTTTATAGAGTAGAAAATAAAATTTAGTTAAACCTTTCACTTAACCTTGTTTTGGGGGTTTTCTCCTTTAGCCTTTAGCACAGGTTTGGCTGTGTCGTACTAGGAAGTGGAAAAATACATTGGGGGGGGGGGGGTTGTTTAGGTTAATATTCCTTACACACACACACACACACACACACACATACACACACACACACACACACCTTGTTTTTGTGCTGGCATATTTCTTTTTTTATTAGATCTTTTTTTCAAATTGCTAATATTTTTTTTTTCTCATCTCCCCAGATATGATCAAATCAGTGTGCAGAAGAGCTGAAATACTTCACTGCAGACAATTTGCAGGTTTTTGCAATCTCCCACAACCTATTTGAGGGTATTTTTAAGTTGATTGTTAAGAATACTGCATTATGAATCAGTACCCAGCTGGACTAGTGCCCATGATGGTACCACAGCAGTACATGGTTGTGCCAGGAGCAGCTATGCAACTGCCCCCAGGCATGCCTGGGCACCACCCGCATTCAGCTCTCCAGCCAGCAGCCATGCTGCATCATCAGCAGATGGCAGCACAGGCTGCTGCATCCCATGCTGCTGGAGCGCCAGTCATCACATCGCCAGTGGTCACATCAGCAGGGGCAGTGGCTGCTTTAGCTGTGGGGCACCAAGGCATGGCTAGCATTGCGGGCCTGCCTCCTCACTTAGCCGGGGTAGGTGCCCCTGTGATGTCTGCCATGGGGGGAGCTGTGCCCGGACTGCACCAAGCTGTTCCAGGAGCTATTCCCACCCCGTTCTCAGGACTGTCGCCCCTCACAGCAGCCTCTTCACTCGCTGCCTCTGGCCTATTAAGTCAGCAGCAGCAACAGCAGCAGCAACTTCAACAGCCTCCACCTCAACACCCGTCCCCCCAGCTGCAACAACTGCAGGGTCTCCAACAACCATCGCCAACACCGCAACAACTAGTCAGTGGCCAGGAGTACTACAGGAAAAAAGATGATGATAAAGGGTAGGTGTAAATTCCTGCACTGAGGTAATAATGAAGTATGCATTTTATATCTCTTGAAAATCTGAAATGGAAAGAACTGGTTTACAAGTACAGTGGAACTCGGATTCAACGAAGCCGTTGGGCCTAACCTTCATTTTCATTGAATTCGAGTGTGTTCAAACACAAGGTTTTTGTGTAGATAATTATCTGCGCCAAGCAAATAATGTATAATGTAGGCCTATTTGACTTTGTCAATCAAAAGTACTTTGGTTTCAAATGAGAGGCATTTTTATTTCTTTGATACCATGTAGAAGAAATGCTGGAAAAATAAAGAAAATACTCTGAACTCTTCCAAGCACACACTGTGCGAAAGGGCTGATTCTTTCAAATGTACACCTGTGTCATCTATCATCTATAATAATAACAACTTACTGTTTGCCAAACAAGTAATGTTGCTATGTGTTAAACCAAGCAAATGGCAACATTTGACTCCACTGTCCTGCATGCAATTCATTAGTCCTACATACTACGATGTCAAGACTAGCTTTTCATTGGAATATATTGACCCGTAGCCGGGGGGGGGGGGGGGGGGATAATAGATAGCATTGCTGTTGGGCGGGGATTTGCGCTATACAAATTGTAACAAATACTATCTATTATTAAAAACAACTGTGACGCGTTCGTATCTCTGCTGACGTTCCACCACCGGTCCGCTTTTGGGGCGGCGCCCACACTGTCACGCTTGTGCTTGCCGTCCATTCGACCGCAACACACACTGAGAATAGTTGTGGGCATATCGAAATCGAAATATTGATATTTTTACACATGATATCGATCGTATCAAAGCAGTGAGAAAAATATAGATATTTTGATATATGCTCACCACTCAGCACCGCATTTCCAGAAATTAGCAGGTGTGGGGAAATCAGGCGCTCAACATAATAATCAATGAATTCAAAGAAATTGGCATTTTTCTGACCGTTGGGCAATTTTTTTCTCAGTTTCTTTTTTTTTTTTTTTTTTTGGTTCAACGTCATTTGAAAACATTTCTGTGTGGATTTTACTGAAAAACATTGATTAAAGGCACAAAAAATGTCAGTTTTCTATTTCCAAGGACCCTGAAACTATGGAAATTACCAGACTTTGATTGAAATTTTCTCGCTAATTTCACCTCTGAAACCAGGCGACACTGACCCCCTTCAATCGCAAATATTTCGACTTCTGTTCAACTTAGATGGACATTTTTTTTCACCAAAAGCAAGGCAAATGAACAAGCTTTAATACAATACCAATAACCCAATGTGCCCAGAATTTGACATTCGCCTGATTCCACCATGTCGCGCCAACAATACTATGAGTGGATCTGATTCTTTTAATTTGCTTTAGTTTTGTTATTTCCAACGCCTGGGTTCTTTGAAGCCAAATCAGAGCGCCATACTGACTTCATTTCATCCATTGTGTGAGAGGGACAGAGAGGAAAGAAATAAAGCGATAGTGACAGAGAAAGAATGAAAGAGCGAGATAGGGAGGTGGAGGGAAAGAGAGAGAGAGAGCGAGAGAAAATTTCTACAAGGAAACAGATTTTATGTTTCCCCCCTCAATAAAACTCACACACAAAAAAAAATCATTTTTAAAATAGAAGACAGCCGTGTTTCGCGTGTCGATATTATCGACCAACGACCAGACTCGATAATTATATATATCGATAAATTTGATGGCGAATTTCAATTTAACAATTATAATTTTGTAATGTGGAAAAATATGTGAAATATCTTGGGGGGAAAAATATCGATGTCGTATCGAATTTGATATAGCTGATATCGCCCATCACTAGCTGAGAAATATGAGCATGGTTATAACGCTTATTAGTATATGAAAGAAGTACGCTGATTGGTCGTATGTAAGATCTAAAAGAGGCTAAACGAATAATGGTTAACGATGCCGGTGCAATGGATGGTGTCCAGGACGGAAGCCTCTTCAGCGGAGGCATTTCACCCTGCAAGTGACTTCGTTGAAACCGAGCTTGCTCATTTATGTGTTCACTGAATCCACGTTATTTTTTATTGATTTTAACTCAGTCGCTACGTATTATTTTGGGCTTGTGGACGAATTTTTTTACCGGGGGGGGGGGATAAGATGATTACTAGTGAGCAGTTCAAAGGTATTGGGGGCCACAAATTCAAATAAATATCAACATTTATACACCAAAATTTTCATTATGATTTGTAGAATACATCTGTCCTGTAATGTTTATATGTGTATTTTTCAACTTTGGTTTCCATAAAAGGCGATTATGCAACACAATTTTAATTTTGCTTGAATGTGAATAAAATTTAATGAAAATAAGAAAAATTAATCATCTTTGGTGAAACTCAAAAGATAATATGTTTGCACCTAGTCAAATGATACATCAAAATAACTATACTATAAATGAATGTAGAACTGGAAAATATTGAAAAATTTGCAGTTATATGATACATTCCACATAATTTGTGCATTCGGATCATAACATCCGATATTGAAGAAGGGGGGGGTTTATGTTCTTGAAAAAAGGATAAAATGCATTCACAAACAGAAAAAGACACCTCATGTATCTTGTATGGAATTGTTCAGAATTGCATTTGGAATAAACCTACACTTGTCCAGATTGGTACTTTTTGTGTAATTTCACCCCAAAAATAGTGATTTTTGGGGAGAAAAAAATATTTTGACAATTTAGATCTAGCACTATGTTGATATCTCAATAACAGTAACAGAGCAATGGCAATTTGTGTCCATTTTACAAATATAGTGTTTGGTTTCCTGTATATTCTAAAGAAGAGCCCTACATTTCTTTGGTAAGTTAAATAATTATCCATTTTGCTGTGTAAAAGTTGGCCTACTAAAACTGGTGTCTGGGCTATAATTTGGCCATCACGATAAAACAAAGTCGCATAAACTTCGAAATCGTGTTTCAAAACCGAATCAAAACTTCCGATTTTCGGTGGAAACGCTTGACCCAGAAGTGAGCGTTGTATTATAACCTTTATTTTAACATGGATATATGTGGATTGGAATAAAAACTAAGCTAGAATCATAGGTCAGCGTCGGGGGCGGCTTGGCGCAGTGAAGTCACCTTAGCCGCCCCGCTGCCCATGGCTCGGCGTAGCGAATGAGTTAATTAATAGATAACACGGGGAATTCAACTCCTTTCATTGAATCCGAGTTCGTTAAATCCAACTTCCGCTATAATATATTCTTCGCATTTTTGTGGCTTTTTTTTTCTTTCTCTTTCTTTCGTCAGTTTATTTTCTTTCTAGTATTTCTAGATCCCTTAGTTCTTTTTGCAGGTTGTATTGTTTACTTACAGGCTCCCATCATGATCATCAATCGCAGCTTTTGCTCTATTTGTTTCCCTGAGGGGTTTTTTTGTTGTTTGTTTCACATTAAGTTAGGGTTTTTCAAACTTTTTTTCAAAGTGGTCTGGATAGTTAATAGAGTGCATATAGGGCGGGTTAGAACGATTTTGTTCATATTACAATACCATTGTGGTTTTCCTTGTAACATTCATAACAATGCTGAAAAGAACAAATTTAGCATGCACATTGTGATTGTCAAGTTGACGGACACTGAAATCTGTTTGTCATATGTGCACATAAATACAAATTTTGTACGTGCTTTTTTTTAAATAAAAGGAAAATACGACGTTAGAAAAAATTCAGGACCTGAAAATCTGTTCTATGTGTAAGTGTTGGCTATACATATATGTGTGCACTATGCTGCATTAATCATTTTTTCCAAGGACAAAAACCCAGGAAAGACCAAACGTTTGCAATATTAGTATTAGCATATTATCTAGGTATAATCACAGCAATCTAAACAATAGATATACACTTTATCTAATATGGTTTGAATTTGAATTTGAATTTTGACCTATACGATCACAAAAAATGGCCTAGCGGTGGACTGATCAACATTATTATAACTTTATACTGAGAAAAATATTAGGATCTTTCTCTTTTATTTAAAACTCTTCTACTTTGAGAGAATAGAGGCCTTAGATCATGTAAGCTGGAAATGAACACTCATTTTGAGTTCTGTAAAGGGTGCCTTTTGGAAATATCATTTTATTTTCTTATTTATTTAGGTACGGCAGAGGTGGCAATCGTTGGCAGACTGATCCTGAAATGGATGTGGAAGAACTCAATCTTGATGAATCGGTTGTGGCTCTGGACCATTTTAACTCGGATCTTAGTCTGGTTTTGGATCCTGATGGGTAAGATATGTTACAATTTGAATTTTATGTCAAGTGTTGCTCTGCTCTGAGTATGCAAACTTTCGCTATAATCCATCTCTTACTCAGAAACTCTTGAATTGATTTTCCTCGTCAGGGCTTTATTATGGTAAATGGACTACAGGGACTACAAAATATCTGTTTGTTCGACCATTGATTTCAATGATGAGCTTCTGGATACAAAATTTTGAGTAAAGAGTGCTACGCAAATATGCACGACATGTAAACGTTGATTCTGTTTAACAAGTCGTCATGAGAATAGTTTTTAGTTCAGCAGGTGTCCTTCAAATACTTTTATAATGATGTGATATGGATTTGTTTATTTAATGGATATAAGATCTATTGTAATGTGATATACATTGTTAAAACTATTGATGATAAATGTTCCATATATTTTTAAAGGTATAGTATGTCACTCTTAAGGCAAAGGACCGCGTTCTGGTGTGATTTATTGACGACTTGAGCTTTTTCTCAGGTCCGTCATATCCATTATTTTGAGGTAGGTAGAATCCAGTGCTCAGTTTTTTACAAAAAGAATGAACTCAGAGGACTTATATGCACTGTACTCTCATTGAATCTGTGTAAGACCCTGGACAGTTTCCTATGAAGAAGATTGGGTCTTCTCAGTTGAGTGCTCTTGCAAAAGTTTTGTTTTAGCCCAGATTCAAAAATGAAAAAATTGGTCAGATATAATCAAGAGTACCTTGAAAAAAGATGGATAAGGCGCGCTGCATTTTGGTAGGAAAATTTGAAGAGTGGATATTCCCCTACGCAAGACTTAAGCAGGGCTGCCTAAATCTACCGATTTTTCCGGTAGATACTGATTTTGGGCCTGTTCTACCGACATACCGATAAGGTGTCAAAACTACCGGATTTTCGATGGGTGCCGAGAGAAGAAAAAGAAGAAAAAAACATTCTGCAGTGCTTCCATTCTTCTTTGTTTTTACGGAAATCCGTACATTCCAAAAGTTCCGTACTTGCCACATGATCATATCAACTCCATGCGTTGAGAGAGAGAGAGACAGAGATCAGCATGTTCCTCCGTAACTTGTCAGATATTTACAGCAACTCCAGGCAATAAGTTGTATTAGAAACTGCCAGATTGTGCATTTCGTACACTCAACCATTGTCTATCTGTACCGTTCTGTCGGCAGTAGTTTTTCACGTGCATTTCAGCTGAAATCTGTCTACTCACGATAGACAATCTTCCTCCTTCTTTTCATTCATTCTTTCTTTCTGTCTATCTTCATTTTTTTTGCTGCTGCTGGAAAATCTGTGCACTTAATTCATTTATCTAGAAAACAGAATTGTGAATGTAGAAGGAAAATCAGTATCGAAGCAAAACATTCTAAAATCTGTCTTGGTCTAGAGAATTGTTCAGTACCAAATGAGGATTCTACGCTGGGGGGACTGCGGGAATTTATTACCCGGGAAGCTGAAAAAAAAAGTCGCTTAGACCCGCGAAAATGCACAAAGTCCTTGAAACCAAATCTGAAAAGGCCACAGAGTTCATATTTTACCGGTCGCGGTTTTGATATTACGTTCGGCTTTCCCCAGTCCGAGAGTATGTTTCACGCGAATGAGCGGCTATGGCGGCAGGCGGAACTGTAGGTGTAATGCTGAGACTCCATCGGGAAAATCAAACTCTACTTTCGCTTTCGTTACTGCTCAGAATTGTCCTATGATAGTTCGTTAACGTTAGATTTCCAGTTAATAAAAATTTGTAACCTGCAGTTTGTGCATAAAAAACACAGTGTAGCCCTAAAAATTAAATCGATATTCTCACTAATGTCACTATAATTACAAAAAAAGGAGAAAAAGAAAACACGCGTCCTCCGATTTCTCAACTGTCGGGCTCCTCATCGTGACCGGGCAATGAACCTGTGAGAGACGAGAGTTCGTGAGTACGGCATGAGCAAGGGACCGGCCGGTGGTTGTTGGGGAAAGCCTAATCAAAGTTCATTCTAAGTAGGAGTGTTGCAGGGTGTCGGAATTGAGGGGAGGCGTTTGACGCAATAAAGTCTACGGCATCTGGAAAAGGCAAGAAACTGATGCTAGAATAAAAACGATTAGTGGAAGTGGTTTTGACATTCGACATTCGAGTGCGTAAATGAGGGAATATTAGAGCACAGGCTTGATGATTGTATCTTCAAGGTTGCTGTTCCCGGATTTGTCAGTGATGACAAATTGAATAGTGGTAATGAGGAAATGCCATTTTCAACCCTCGGAAAGCTCTATGTTGGATGCCTTTGCATCATGATCGCTTGTTGCTGATTAAATACTGGTACTGTGATTTAGCATTTTGAAAAAAATCAATACTTAGTCCATGATGCAGTGATTCACTGATTGCCAGGTTTGCAGCATCACTACATCCCAGGCTCTCACAGTTCTTCCAGCCCGGCTCTCGGTACACACTCTCTTTTATTTTCACTTTTTACTCTGCCATGAGCCTAACTATAAAGGTTTTATAAATAAGTTTTGTCTTGCATGCTTTTTAAAATCCGTGATTGCTGAAACCAAACATGGTTTTGGCAGTTGATGTTCTTCTTGCCTTTCCTCAGGCCCAGATCAGAATTCATTTTGTATTTTTAGGGTAAAACTAGTTGAACTCAGTTTGGCAATCAACCTGCACTCAATTCCTGATTCAATACTGAATGATAGGTGCCTTGAACGATAGTCCTTAAAATTATTTTTAAAAACAACAACCTCGCCTCATTACATACACACTGTTCATCGTAACTTGTGCACACCCATACGCCCCCTTCCTTCCCCACGCTCATCACATGCGAGAGCATGGTAACATGCACACAGACACACACACACACACACACACACACACACACACACACACACAAATGTGCATGCACAAACAAGTTTTCAAAATATAATTACCCAATAACACGGAAAGCAAACACGTTCGATGGGGCAACAGTCATCTTTTTTTTTCTTTTTTATCTTTGTACTACCTGATTTTGGGCCAGTCTACCTGAAAATGACCCTGAAACTACCTGAAATGGGAACTTTGAGGTAGGCAGCCCTACTTAAAGAATGCAGACAAAGAAAAAAACGGAAGAATTGTAATGATACATGGTTATCTTCTCCACAGCTATGGAGCTACAACTCTCAATAATCCCCCAGGATTTTGCTTCACTTGGTCTGGTGTAAGAGCTACTTATGGAGTTTGTAGAGGAAAGGTGAGAAATTTTTTTAACGTCATCTTTTATGTCCGGTTGTAATTGTCTTTCTAATGCTCTGTTTGTTGTTGTGTCTGTTTATTTATTGTTTTGGGTTTAAAAATTTGTGTGTGTGGGGGGGCGCATACACAGAACTCAAGGTCAAATTTTTAACTGGGTCTTGTGTCTTGTGAGGGTGG
>NW_004797316.1:155599-167076 GCF_000002075.1 Aplysia californica | reverse complement strand
ATTTTTAGTTTTTTCAGCCTCGTACGACTATTTCATCGCATAAGAACCCCCTAAAGCCTTATTTCTTCTCTTACAGGGCATGTTTGTCACCACCATTTCCTCAAAGTCAATCTTTTATTTTTCTTTATCGCCCGTTTTCTCGAAACGTGGTTTTTCTATATATACTTTTTAAAATAACTCCACCATTTTTCATGCAATCTTCATGAAATTTTCACAAAATTAAGAAAAGATGTAAAACAAAAAATTTGTGTGATGAATTTTTTTATATATGTGGAATAGTTTTTTGTTGGTAGTGTTTGGAGTGTGGATTTTCATAAATTTTTAGTCAACGTGAATACTACCTCAGGAAAAAAAATAATGTTAAAGTAGGTTTAGAAAAATTCATCTCACAGATTTGTAGATCTATTGTTTGCCGAGATGTGTGGTGTAATAGTCGAACCTGCAATGATGGCCACCTCTCTAAGACGGCCACCTGTACAACCGGCCAGTTTCTATTTCCCCCCTTGCGTTTTTTCTATATAATTTAACTGTGTAAAACAGGCACCTGTCTAATGCGGCCGCGGTCACCATATTTTAACACACATCCTCTATCACACCAAACAATAACCCATGTCTTAGACGGCCACCTTAGTGACTCCATTACGTTTTGTCATAAATTGTGCTTTGGCCCCTGGCTTTGTGGACGAGCCATCATAATCTAATCACCTGTCGTTGTTATTAGGTAATCCCTCCTACCGATCATGTTGCGTAGGCCCCTCCCACTGTTGACCAATAGGTAACAAATTTTCAACTGCTGGTGAGGTAAGTGTGTGATCCCTCATAACCCATAAGCCCTGCCCAGAACTCATTCACACATTGTAAGTGAAATGAGTGGTCTCTCTTTTGTTTACCAAGTCTGTAACAAAGTAACTATGGACGTCAACATGAACTTGTGACAGAAGCATGGCTCGTTCTCCGAGTGGTGGCGACCCATGTGTTTGTTATACCACCGCACTCAATCCTCCTTGTCTGACACATTTCCTTTTATTGTCACCCTTGCACAAAAGCAGCAACAAAATAAAAAAAGAAGAAGAAAAAAAAAAACAGCGACAACAACAATAACAACAACAACAATGCGGCGACCTCAGAAAGGAAGGGTTTGTTTTCTCCATCTTGATCAGTCCTGCCTAAGATGGCCACCTGGCTTATACGGCCACTTTTCTCCTTGACAATGGGTGGCCGCCTTAAACAGGTTCGACTAATTACGTGAGACTTGCCAACAAAATCCAATATGGCCGCCGTATCTATGGAATCAATTTTTTCTCATACTTGATCGCGGATTTTAAGACTCCCTACTAGATCTATGCTTGTTATATGTAGCAATGCCCACCGAGCGCGTTTTGTTCTGCCGATTTTTGGCCCCCGCAGCGAGGGTGTTTCGTGGGACACACTAACGCAAAGGTTGTTGTCTTCAACTCACTCTCACGCTGCTTCTCGTGAATGGATATGAATGAAACTTGGCAGCCAATCAGAAAAGATGTCAATCTCGTAGTATGCAGTTTGACAACTTTGTACCCATCCAAGAAGTAGTCGAAAACGTTTGCGAAAGTGGTTGATGTGGTGCGCTTTGAAGATTTTTCGGAGCTGTGATTTGTCAAACTGACTGATACGTTTTACACCATATTTGTTTATTCCCTGAAAATTTCATGTTTCTGTGTTAAGCGGTTTTCGCGTAATCTTTAAAAATGTGGGAGTAACTAAAGGAAAAAGCGGCATTGCCATTTGCGCGTGCTGGGTGAACGACCGGCGGCTGGGAAATTTCCCCTGAGTGACGTCATCAGCCATCGGTCGCCTCGGGCACTACAAACGAGGGTCCGCTTATGTGAACCGGAAAGGGGGGGGGGGGATACTTGAAAACTAAACAGGGGCCTTGATAACTTGCGTTTTTGTTGCATTTTAGTCACAATACAATAGATGTAGTCATTTTTATTTGCTTGATTGCATGACAGAAGAATAGAAACAGAAAAGCAAATATCTTGAGAAGTGGTATGGCATTGTGTTTGCGTTATGATAGCCTATTCCCCCCTCTTGGGAAAGCACACACTTGGACTCGTCCTGTGTGCTCTGTTTGGAAAAGTGAGGCATTAAGATTGTTTTTAAAAGAGTATGGTACTTATTTAGTCCAGTCTGGGAAGATAGTCCCGTTTATACAATTGTTATCGTTCACGCGTGCGTACGTGAGTGCGCGCGCGTGCATGTGTGTGTGCGTGAGAGAGAGTGAGGGGGGGGGGGTGTAAATATGTTACATTTATTGTGTGAGTTGTAGCCTGCACATGCAAAATATTCCCATGACTTGTAAACTATATTATCTGAACGCATCTTAGTCTACCACACAATAGGACACTGTCCAACAATGGATATACACAGAGACGATCTTATTTTCTATAACAAAGTATGCATGCTTTTACTAGTAGAGAACTGGATTTATTAGACTAATAAATCCAGCTCTCTACTTACATATTTGTGACAAATTGATCCAGAGAATTGCTTGGCAAGGAGGAATCTTTTATGTTTCCAAGTTTCATTCAAATATCATGACTTTGGGAGAACATATGACTGATAATCTTTGTAAATCTGTAAAGAACGCCACTTTTTTACCTGTTAATGTCTTTACAACTCAAAAAGTATGACAGTTATGAAAAATCTGACAGCATGACTAGATCTAGATTCTGTATTAAAAAATGTATTAGACTGCCATGTTTCATTTACATATTCCAAGAAATAGGCGAGCTATGACAAATAGTGTCTCAAAACGCACCGAAAACGCCACATTTTTACCTATAAACGTCTTCATAACTCAAAAAGTAAGATAGCAATGAAAAATCTGAAAGCAGAACTAGATTCTGCACTAGAAAATGTACTGGGTTGCCAAGTTTCTTTTAAATACTCAGAGAAATGAGCGAGTTATGACGAATATTGTCTCAAAACTCACCAAAGAACATCCCATGTTTTGGTGTTTTTTCATTATATAAAAGTTACCAAAAATTAATTAATTAAAAAATTCATAACTTTTTTGTTTATTGATGGATTTCAAAAATCCAAAAAATTCCATGCTCTGTGAAGATACAGCTACAAAATGCACCTATTTGCAAACACTTTCTGGCAAAAAATGTTTTTCGTTGTCATTGCTATTATATGTGTAAAATTTGGTAACATTTTATCCACTAATAAGCGAGATAACATTCAGCTGCCGCCCTTAAGTATATCATATATTACATGTTGCTATGAGTTAACCATTTTTTATTTTAAAGTGTTGTGGTATTTGAAAGCTTTTTTCAGTAATATAGATTATTTTTTGTTCATCTTTTATTAAAATTTCACGCGTGTGGACATGGTTGTGGGGAGTTTGTTTTTTTTTAACCGAAATTTTCAAATGGGGTTTTGACATCCTTTCTATGTCTGAAGTTTTTTGGCAGGTATTTTACTTTTTTTTGTTTTAGACATGAACTATTTTGACCTCAGCAATTGATCTTTTTCACAGATCTTTTTTTAAATTTTTATTTTCACAAATCTTTAATGTAGATTGTCATTTGTATGATTTCAAGGAGAGGAGCCCTGGTCCTTTGGTTATGGTGGCACTGGCAAGTTTTCTACAAACAACCGTTTCTCCGATTATGGGGTGCGGTTTGCCCAAGGTGATGTGATTGGGGCCATGCTAGACCTGGACTCTCGACCAGCCACCATCTCATTTATGAAAAATGGCACCTGGTATGGTGTGGCGGCCCCTCTGCATGGCTTCCCTGTGGGAAGTAAGGAGATGGCCTTGTTTCCACACATCCTGACAAAGAATTGCAGGTAAGAATTCTTAGTTCTGCTTTGTTATTCTGCTGTGACTTACTGATGCCAGTTAACTTGTTTCATCACTTTTTGTTTTGTTTACATTTTACCACGGTATTGCTTGTTTTAAAAAGCCACTTGTTAGAATTTTCACTGAGCTTTCATTGCAGATTCTCTTGGAACTAGTGAAAATAAATGTCTATTTCTACAAGTACTTCATATAGTACTGCAGCTTTGTCTCTCAACTGCATATCAATACTCATGATTTTTCTTGTTAGTTCTTATATTGCTAAATGAATATGTATGCTATGTTTGTGAGGTTACAATTTTTAACTTAAAATTAGAACTCAATCGCATTTTGTATTCTTCAGTACTTATGCAGTTTTTTGTCCTTTGGGTTTCTAGTTGCTTTTGTTTTAAGATGGGCGGGTATTTTCTTTGAGTAGATAAGACAAATCTCAAGATCCCATTTGTGTTCTTATTTTATTGTTTTAAAGTTATTATTAAAAGTTATTTTACTCCCTCTATAATTTTCCTGTTGCGTAACTGAGAACTGATGGGGAATAACTGCACTAACAAGAACAGGAATTCATTTATTTGATTGACACTTTTTCCTTACTCTTTTTTTTTCCACTATTGAATATAATATTCTTCTATTTTTTTTAAAAAGCTGAAGTGCTGACTGTACTAAACTGTACTTTTTTCATATTCTTGCTAATAGCTTTTATAAAGGCATTAAGGTTACATGTAAATTTTTACTAAACAAAGTTACAAAACTACACCACTGTTCTGATACAAAGAGAAATTAGTTTTTGCTATCACTTTCTCTCAGATAAGTTCTTGTATAAACTTGAGCTTTGCAAATATGAAATTATTTTTTTTTTTATTACAGATAACATGCCTCTTGGTATATGGTTCTTAGATTTAATTGCAAAGCTTGTTTCATTATGAAGCTGAAAGTCTGGGCACTGCGTTGTCCTAAGGCACCTTTTTAAAGGACTCTAATAATCACTGAAATCAATAACAGACTCACAAGTTCATATAAGCTCGTAGACACTTTTCTCTCTTCTTCTATATCACTTTTTGACTCTCAAATGTTGCAGTTTATTCCATTGATGTGCTCATCTTTGACTCCAAATTAGTTCATTTTTGAGCTGTGGGGACATTAAAATCCTTGTCTTAATACTTGTGGTGTTACTATATGAGTACTACTTTCTACTTGTGTACTTGTTGTATTATTATGCTGTGTTGTATGAATGAATGATATGTTCTCTACTAAAAGTGGGTGGGGTCTTTGTATGTATTTGTTTTCTTTAATGCCTTCACTTCTTCATCGGATCAAGTCAAGAATGATGGCTGTGGGGTTTCTTTTTTATTTCTAATTTGTTCCTCTGTTTGAAATACTACTATCTTTTGTCTCCTTTTTTTTTTTACTTGAAAGCTTCATATTAACTTTGTCTGTCTTTTCCACTGTGTTTTGGATTTTCATATATTTTATTTCAAGTTTAAATTTCTGCCATTGATGTTGTCGCAATAATGGAACTCCTTCTCATCCATACTCATGCCTCTCTAGTAAGACAGAACAAAGAACTCACTTAACATTGTTGTGCATGTTGTTCAACAAGAATGTTCAAAGCATCATCTTCATTGTAAAGTGCGATGTAAGTCATGGCTCTTTGTTGTAATGGTTGAAGATGCTTGTCTCGGATGCTGTGGTCTGAACATTTTTGGCGAAAAATGTTTTAAATTGAGGCGGCCGGGTGATGTTGTTGATAGATCTAGCTGTTTTGTTGTGTGGGTTTTTGGGTTGTTCTTTAAAATTTATATGAGGGGGGTTTGTCTTTTGACATTTTTTTCAATGGAAGGGGAAAGTGCAAAATCTGAATCTAAAAAATGTAAGTAATTGTTTCCTGGGTGCAGTTGATGTTATTCATTGTAGGCTTTCTTTGTAACAAGGACAAGATGATGTACTGTTAGCATAGGTTTGCTTTGCTGGACAAACTTTTGATGAACATGTGATGGTTGAGAGCATTTTACTTAGTATTTCCCACAGACTTTGTCACAGTTGAAGATTAATTCAGGGCTTCAAATTTTACACTTGATTTATGTTTTTATCGCTGTATGAAGTATTAGCTTCCAATCACTTTGTAAAAAACATATTTACTATATTTTGGGGGGGTCTGAGTACGGAAGTCCCATCTTTTTGTGGAAAAATATGTATTTTCTTTTTTATAGTATTGCTCCTCAGAGGTTTGCCAATGTTAAAGAGAAGTTATGAACTTTCTAATAATGAAAATGAAGCCCTTAAATCTATTGGAATTGTTCCTTTCTAAAGTAATCTATGGAGCATAAATTTATAGAACGCAAATAAATATGTGCGAATGGGGGGGGGGGGGGTGTACTTGACCAATGCCCTCTACCTTGAGCTGCCATGTAGTTTTTTTGGGGGGGTTGGGTTTTTTGTTGTTGTTTTTTTTTTGGGGGGGGGGGGGGGGGGGTGAAAAGTTGGTAGCTATGGATAGGGTCCCTTTGTTAGGAAAACAAGTATTTATTTAAGATGTGGCCGATATAAATTTTGTTTTTTTAGTTCTCCTTACCTTCCACATACACCTCCAGTTCTTTTGGGACCCTTATGCTACAGCAGCAGAAGGATGAAGATACTCAGAAAAAAATGAATTATATTTTCTTATTTGTTTCTTCAATATAAACTCAT
Source organism: Aplysia californica (assembly GCF_000002075.1). Taxonomy (NCBI): domain Eukaryota; kingdom Metazoa; phylum Mollusca; class Gastropoda; order Aplysiida; family Aplysiidae; genus Aplysia; species Aplysia californica. Next base: position 160,547 of record NW_004797316.1, on the reverse strand, counting down.
TACAACGGCTGAAATCATTATATATTACGAACTGTTGCAATTGGAATAATTAATGAATGTTCCTGTTGGAAACTAGAAATATTTTCTTCCACCCTTGTACAAAGTATATTTAATGTCTTTCTCTGTGTCTTGTGTTGAATTTTAAATTAAGATTTTAAAGCATAAAGTCTTTTCCATCAGATCTCCTAGACGGCTTCATACAATGGAGTGGCAAAGTCAAAAGAACCGTTTTCATTTATATGGTTATGAGTAATAATTTTCAAGACCATTAATTTATTTGTGATATCACCTCTCAGTAGCATTTAGTTCATAGAGGAATTGGCTCTCAGAAGTTTGATTTAGTGTTGGTTCTTTTTCTTTTGTTCCCTTATAATCTAAATTTTCGGCATCAAATTTGTTGAGAAATGGACTCTTAAAAGTAATTTTCAATGTTTATACTATTTATTCTGTTCCTTTTTAACTAATATGAACAAGTTCTAATTTTTAGACAAGTTCTAATTGACACCTGACTGAATGTTGTTATTGTTTTGGAAGTGTACTGTCAAGTATGCTATGTAATACTTACTGTGTATCACATGTGCGTTCTTGACATTATTTAGAAGAAATGGGACCACAAAAGGATGGGGTGTGGCTACATTTTTTTTTTTTTATTAAAAAAAAAAAATTTTTGCTGTGATTATTACAGCAAGTGGGATATTTTCTGATTTAAGGAATTCATCCTAGTTTTTACGTCTTTATTTTTCCATTAATTGCTTGCTCAAATAGTTCAGTTTAATGACAATCGACATTTGCTTTCAAAGTTTTTACCCGAGCTTATTAGGTTGCTGTTTGTGGGGAAATCTTACCAGGATTCAATGACTAGTTGGAAGTGACATTTTATGCATCTTTTGCTCATTACTAACACTAACAGATGATTATTGAAAGGATTTCTTTGACATCCTTATGGTCTCTGTGGTGTTACTCAGTCAATGGTGTCACTGGCATATCTTAAGTTCAGTGAATGAGCCACAGTGCTTTGGTATGATTGTTGAAAGCTGTGTGCATTTAGGAATGTCGTCATCCATGATACATGTGTATGTCTTCAACTCGGAAGCTGTACATATATGTTTTTAAGTAGTCGTTAACTTTTTAAATCAGCGTTTGTATCTTCTTTGGATGATAATAACTATTTATGTTATTATTTTGTAGTGGTTCTTAGGACTTCTCTCTTCCTTGTCTGTCTAACGCTGTTCATACCTCTCTTCCTGAAGAATATATTTAATGCACAAGGTACTTGTTAATAATACTGTCAGTTTTGGAATAATGCTGTCAGTGTTGGAACATGACATGACAACATTTTAAAAAAAATTTGCTTCCATCTTGACTGAAATTAGGTGCAAGGCAAGCTATTTTGGTGTTTTGATTTTAAGGGTTTAATTATTGGTCAGCATTTTATTCATGAACGCTCTTATATCTTCAAAGACCTTCGGAAAGGATTGTTGTTGTTTGTTGGGTTTTTTAAAGAATAAAATTCTATTCGCACATTTTGAAACAGCACTACAGCTATGACATTTTTTGTTTGTGTCCATTTTAACTGAAGGAGAATAAATAGAGTGGAAGATCAGTCAACTGCCAATCAGGATAAACAAATCCGTTCCTCTGGATCAATTCCATGCAACTTTAAACTTACATTCACTGAAAATGGATTTTAATCAGACCCATTCCTTGTAATTTTAGGTCAGGTTCATGGCAAAAATGAAAATACTTAACAGGTCGGCAATACTAATTTCTCTGGCTAGAGACTTGAAATGCCTCTTTTTGTTATCCAAGTCATTTAATTTTTTATGAGCATTTTGTGTTTATCATATGATCCTCGTTTATTTATTAAAAGACAGTTTCAATTAGATTGTCACATACAATATATTTATACATGTATTCCATAGTCCGGGTGTTCTATTAAAGTTTTCATTCTTTAATGCCATTTCTGTCTACAAACATTTTAGGCATACGCTGCTTTCCTAAATATTTTCAGAAAATAACAGGCAAACAATTGTTTTAAATTTGCTTAATGAGCACATTCCAAAATAAATACCCTCATCCCCAAAAAAAAAATTAGAGGCGGAGATGTTGCAGCTTTCTGACTCAGAAGTCACTACTCCTTTTACATGGCATAAACAAAAGTGACCTGGATTGTGGTTGTTAATGATTGTTCATAAGACAAACTGAACAATCAGCCAATTATCATTTTCTGAGAAATTTTCTTGTGGCCTACTCTTCAAAGACTGGATCAGATTTATTAATGTCTTCACTGTCGTATTTTTATTTTCCTCACCTCAGAAAAATAATTGGATCTGCGTTTGTTTTATTGTTTGTCAAGGGGTGTTTTGGGGATGCTGATTTTGCATGATATTTGCTTTCTTACTATGAGAACCACTACTTGTTGTATATTTCCATTTATGGTATTTAACTCAAACAAACTTGCTATCCAGTGGACGTCAATGCAGTGTATTCTCGGATCGTCATGCATTTTAACAACTGTAAATGTGTTTACAAGTTTTTATGTACTTTGTTGCTCACAGATGTAGAAATGGAGTGACAGACACTGCAGTGTGTCTGTTTTCTTCTGTGTATTTCCTGTATTATTTGCAATTAGTAATCATACTGTCTTGCGAGAGTTCTTGGCAAACTTCCTCACTCATCAGCACTAATGTCTTTTTGCATTTCTTTCCAAAACTGTGTAAAGTTATTACCTTTGTACTTTTATTTTTCTGAGAAGCATGCTATTATGGTTAACAAGAGAGATTTTTACACAATTGGTACATGCCCTTTTTATATTGTATAGGGGATTGTCTTCAAGTGTCAAAACATTGATGTTCTATTTACTACAATGTTTCACTGTTGTCCTTTTTCTTTGTGTATGTGTTTGCTGAATCTCAGCAGAAACAACAAATGTAAGTGGATAAGGCTTGCAACATCAATGAGTTTTCGTTTACACTCAAAGCAGAAACAAAAAATTTTTTTATTACTTTACATAACTTTCAGTAAATAGAAACGATCTCTGTAAATCAGTACTCAATCCTGGAAAGGTTTTGAAATTTTCTTTGCATCTTTGGAATGTGTGGAATTTTTTCTGCCCTTCTCCCACTTGTCCCCATCACTTACTTCAATGCATATTCAGCTTTTTTAAGCTTCTGTTTCTATAACTGCTGTGCTAGTGTTTTCAGCATTTGTTTGTTTTTTTCATTTTGGTGGGTTTTTTTCCATGACGACGGTGGACAGCTGTTGTGGATAATGCTGCAGATCTTGGTTATAACCTTCTACCACCCTCCACAACCCTCATCGGGCCCTGTTGCTTGTAGTGGTGACAGTGTCACAGTTGCTTGTACCATTTTGTTTGTGTGCTTATCATCCTTCCATCCTCCATAGATTCAAGGTGAATTTCGGGCAGCAAGATGCCTGGTTCCCGCCTCCAATGGGTTTCAGATACATCGGCCATCTGCAGCTTCTGGAGAGAGTTCGGGGCATGACCCCACCCAGCAGAAAATCTGACTGTGAGGTAAATCCCCTACTGGACTGCTGGCTCACGGCACACTCGTGGTGCCTACAGGGTCTTCTTTTAGAGAGCAGTGCTCCACCTTGTCCAGGAAGCAAAACATCAAGCTGTCTCTGTTTAACTCTTACTGTCTGCTCTGCTTATTCACTATAAAGATGAAATATAAATGAAAAGCAAATTTATTTTTATTGAATGGAATATCCCCCCCTCAGTATTTTTTATAATATAAATTTAGGGAAAATATAAGTGCATTCATGTTACTGAAATATCATTTACTTCAAGACTGATTCATGTCTAAAGAACTGAACACCCCTTCCTTTCTCCTTTCCTCAGCTGATAAAAAAACGTCCTTATCATTGAAAGAAACAGAGACTACTCATTTCAATTTTCTTTGAATGTTTTGCTTCCTGGTTGATGAAAGAGATATTAAGAGCCAGCTTATTTAAAACTGGAAATTTGCTACAAAAATTGTAACTTTAAAGGCACAAGTTATAAATGTTTAAGTTACAGTTTGTAGATCAAACTGCACTAGGTTTTAAATTTGCAATGAGTTATCCCTCACAATATGCATCATTTATGGATTTATACACTGCAAAAAGGTTGCATTTTTTTGTGATGCCGTAAATAGTCCAAGACTCCAGCATTGTGTAATTGCAGAAAAGCAACCATACGTTCAAAGGCTCTGCCAAGACAGTAACTAAAACATCAGAGTTGTTACAGTATACAACTGTTTAGAGATTTTGTACAAACACATGAATGAAATCTATAGGACAATACAAAAATGGGCCATGCTTAGTTTTCTTAAGTCAATTTTAAGGTGATAGTCAGGAGATAATGTGCTCTGTTTTAAAGACAGCGACCTGAAAATATAGCATAAGGAAGTTGAGAAGTTGAGTTCTGCCTCTACCTTTAAGTGCTGTGTATGCAGATTCATAAAAAAAAAGAAAATGCCATACATTTTCATCAATTTTAATCCTTTAATAAAGCAAATATTTCAAAGAACACGTCAAACTGCTAGTACACAGCTTGAACTTAAGTCAACATTAATATACTTTTAACTTTGCATACACTGTGCTGTGTACTGTATGTACAATTTCAAAGGATTTTTCCATGGGTAGTGCTAAGTGTGTGGAGCGATATCTTGGAAAATGTTTTCAGCGATTGGTTGAAAATAGAGGATCTCATCTTTCCAAAAGCTTCGTTTTTATCATATCAATCCTACCTTCAGAGGACTTAACAATGTTGTGCTCTACATGGATTTTACTACTTTTGATCTTGATCTCTTAAGTTAGCCTGATGCAGAACTGTCGAACGGATAAAATGGCACGCTTTCTACACTTTCACTCCCTAAAGTTTAATTAGTTATGGTGGGATGGGGGTTACGTGTTTACTCTTCTATTGGTTGTGTATGGGGGG
>NW_004797316.1:153399-154690 GCF_000002075.1 Aplysia californica | reverse complement strand
CCCCCCCCAAGTCGATGGGTGGATTTTTATATTGTTCTGCTGTTGATCAGATAAAATTGAAAAGTGGTCACTGAATACAAAAGATGATCATTTGTTGTCTAGACGACATCTATGAACTTGCTTTTCCTATTCCAGTTAGAAATACAGAAACTGCAGTCATACTGAATCCCAGCGGGTGGTTGGCGGGTGCTCTGGTGTGGTTTGCTCCTTCTTTCCTATCAAACATCTGTCGTCCTTTTCTCCACTTTTTCTTTTTTATGTTTGTTACTCTCTTGTAACACTTCTAATCTTTTGGCTTTCATATGACCCTATGCAGTTGCGAACGCCGTAAAACCTCTACTAAAACTAAAAATACTGAGTCCCAGAATAACCAGCCATGTTTGGGCTTTTTTAGAGATTTTTTTTTTCAGTATGTGTTCAAGGCTCCTGTCATGCAAAAATAAAAGACTTCAAAATTGCCCTTGTTCTTTCTCTTTCGTCCCTTCAGAACTGTGTCGCCAAATACCTTTATATTTTTATTAAGTGTAAATGAAGCTTGCATATTCCACTCTTTAATGGTTGTCTGTCAGTTAGACTGGCCAATGGGTAGAAGGGTTCTTTTATATCTTTTGCAACAATTTTGTAAAAATCATCAGGACCTCTGACCATGTGACCTTATGATAAGACTCAAGTTATTTAACTTTTATCCTCCATCCTCCCAGCCAAGATGCTCACGGTTAGATAGCGGCTGGATTTAGCACAGATAGACATGAAAGTTGTTAGTTTTTGTTGCTGCTGTGAAATGTTAGTATTTGATCTATATCTTATTTCGTTCTTGATATCCCTTTTGTCCGGTTAGGTGTGATTCATTTAATGTTGTCTTCTTGTTGTGTTGTTGAATAAATCCAAGGTGGTCCTTTCTATTTCCCCTTATGGTTTTGCTGAATTTGATTTTGTTCTCACTGCCAACTTACACAGAAACACTATTGAAGAGTCACTGTCACAGAAAGCCGAAACGTAGTGATACTTTATCTTTGTTAGTCCTGACCCAAAGAAAAACTTTTTGAGGATTTTTTTTCAAGGGGGCTACTGGTTGGTACTACGTCTTTACTCTCCTTTTGTTTCTGTCTGTCATTCTTGCTATTTCCAAATACTATATTATGATCATGATTAGATTGATGTACTTCTTGTTACTCAAACTAAAAAAGTCTTTAAATGTTTGTTCTCTCATCTGTCCAATGGAATGACCGTGCTGTCATTTTGCCTTCTGCTGTTATTTTGCCATTTAAAATTTATTTTATTTTTTTGTATT
>NW_004797316.1:84438-153299 GCF_000002075.1 Aplysia californica | reverse complement strand
TTCCTTTTCGTCTTCATATGTCCATCCTTTCCCACCCTTTTGTCTTTGGAAATAATAATATAGGCTGTAGCCTATAGATGAGATGTTAGGTTATCACTGTGAATCATACCTGTAATGCAGCTTAAATTCCAATGCTTTCTTCTTATGCTCTTGGAATGGTTTCAGTATCTCTTTGTCACTCATAACCTTTGTTTTGTACTTTCAAATCAGTTGACTGTAGTGGCAATGAAACGATGATTGTGTTGGTCCTGATTTTAGTATTGCAATGTCATGTGAGCTTTCTTTTCTGCAACCCGTTCCTCCTTTTTCTTTTCACCAAAGTCCAAGACTTTGCATGCTCATGGTGCTGAGCAGGTCAGACAGACTCCTGTTACCTTCCTGCTTCCCTGAGCGTCTTGAAGTCTCGCAACAGTGCCTTATTTGTATATGCCTTGCATGTATCTGCATCAGTTCTAACAACTAACAGTATCTGGTTACCCACATGCTCCAAGGGTACAATCCAGTTTTGAGTAGTGTTTGCTTGCCTTCAGACCAGGCCAATTGGTTGGAGATTTCAGTTGCATTTTTGTGTTGTTGGTGTTGTTGTTTTGTTGTAATCTCTGAGGGAACTGTTCTGCAATATTGTTTTAGCCAACGCTCTCCACCTCTCCCAGTCTTTCTCTCTCTGTCCATGTGCCTCTGTAGTATGTCTCTTAAAGAAGTATTTTTTTAATATTTACCCGCTATTTTTTCTTGTTAAAGGAGACTTGAATGGTGCATTTGAAAAGTTGTAGTGGCTATCCTGTTTCTTGTGACTGTCCCTTTTATTTTATTTTTTAGGATTTTTTGGGCAGTTGTGTTAGGTTTAGGGCTTGGGCTTACTTTTCTCCAAAAATACAATTTTTTATTTTATTTCCTTGCATGCAAGACATCAGGAAAAAAGACAACCAAATATGGTCTGAGTACTGTATATGAAAATGAAGCTTGAACAGGTTGCTTGTTTAAATATTCGGATACGAGTCCATAAAACTTGTTTTTCTGGTCCTGATCTTTTTTTAAAAGCGTTATATATTTTTTTGCTGAATGCTGAGTGTTTGGTAACTTAACTTTCATTGTATTCTGTAGCATTTGTTATTTCTAACAGAATTCTTCCCACTCATAAGGCGGTGTTATTTTTAAGTTATCAGAGCGAGGTACATTTTTTTTTAAACTTTCAGTCTGTTCATTTACTTTTCCAACTGCTAAATAGCCACCATTCTCTTAAATGTGTACGTCTCTTACACGTATGCATTTCAGTTATTTCTCAGAGAAATCAGCATTTATGTGAAGGCATCTGTTTGTCAGATATAAGGAAAGATCCTTTTTTAATATAGAAATATTAAATGGATATGTTAGGGAGAAAAGCAAAAATTGGGCTATGGAAAGTATTCTTTGTTACTGCTGATAATATCTTCCTGCAGTAACTTTTTGGATTTAATAATAATTATGATATTTAAAGATCACTTCTATAGCTCCCACTCCCTGGTGGCTCTAGGCGCTTCACAATCAAATTTGATTTTAATTAACGTTTTATGCATACTGGCCCATTTAACATACAACAATTTTTTCAAATACGTAATATACACTCATAATCTGACAATGAACACATACACAAAAAGACAATCACTGTGGCTGCTGATCATGCTTGCCGTTGGAAGAAGAAACTAGTTGGTAAAATGGGATTTAAATAAATGTGTTTTAAGACCAGATTTAAAAGCTGGCAAAGTAGGCGTCTTTCTTAAATGCTGGGGGGGGGGGGTTGGATTCCCGCCTGAGGGAGTAGCTATCGCAAAAGCCCTATCTCCAGTTGTTGTTTTTTTTGTTTTGTTTTATAAGGCATAGTCTTGGCTCATTTACACACTTACTGCACATTACTGCAACTTTGTAAAAAGAATATGGGCTTTGACAGATTTAAGATTCTCTTACTTTTAAGATGAGATCAATATATGAAACAGTATGTATGTTCTTAATTAATGGTAGTATATTTCTTACAGTTAAAAAAAGTGTTACAGTTTGACTAGAGTCAGAACTGTGCACTGAGCTTTTTAATTTTTTTACTTGTATTGGCGATATAAGAAGTACTCTGCCATATTCTCACAGGCATGACACTACTTACTTATAATAAAGAATTTTAAAATTGAGTTTCCAATTTCACTTTTCTTTACATCGTTAATTCCCTTAATCTGGTATACTTGAATGTCAACACCCCCCCCCCACAGGGGTTCTGGTGACTTTTCTGCCCTATAACTTCTTTGATCTTTCCTGGGGGAGTTAATGTGAACACCCACAGCAGTAAAAGGCTTATCTCTTATCACACACACACCCCTTTTTTTTTTCTTTTTTTTTTTTAGATGTTCCCAAAATGTTGGGTCAGTCTCGGTCTTATCAAATTTATTTGAGCACTATCTAAACTCATTCAGCTCCTACTCCACCCCAAGCCTTCCATTTGCTCTTTTATTCTGTTCTGTGCTTTTGCTTCTGTAGGATATTGGTCTTTGTAGTGTTTTTTTTATTGATCACTAATAACTTTCTAAAGTTTCTTTTTCTTTTTTTTTTTAATGGAGAGGGGTGTTGTTTCCATTTTGTCTCCAAAGTTGTTGTTTTTATGCTGTTTTGCAGTTTGTCTCATCTGCAATGGATGTTTCCGGTGGGGAGGTCCGCTTTTATAACATCTATTCACATCGTCATGTAGACATCAAAATTTTATTATGTTATTTGTTGGTTTGTTTGGGGGTGGGTTTTATTGCCCTTTGCAATTTTGCACTGCCTTATTGTGTATATGCAATACACGAGAAATCTATTGGTGGTTTTTCTTTTGTAGCATTCTACAATTTGTCTATAGTCTTGCTATACTCAGCATTATGGTATGGATACGCTTCTTTTGTACTCAATCATTAAAAAATCTGTGTTGAAAACTAGCAAGCTTACTTCTCTTCATTGCAGTAGTGAAACGTTTCTCGTAAATCCACACAAAGAGTGCTATTTTTAGTTTAATTTGTTTCTTGTGTTCATTTTTTTTTTTGTGTTCCACCTTGAATGGTTATGGGGCGGGGGGCTGTCAGGACTGTTTTTCACAAATCCTGCTTGTCCAGTCTCTGCTATATGATATGGTTCGGTTCTTATGTTGACTGCCTCATGCATCTTGTGTTAACCTATTGAATCAGAAGTAGAACCAAAAGAGTTTAACAAAATTATTACTTTTTTTTGTGTGTAGATAGAAACTGGAAACAATACAAACATTATTGTGGGCACCACGGGTAGGTCCTACTTCTTTCCTTTCCCTCTGTTGTTTTTGTCTGTCTTACTTTTCACAAGCACTAATTGACCATTATTGTGTCGATGTGCTTCTCTTTTATGCTAACAAACGAATATTCTTACTTACTGGCTTTATTGATCGGAGGTTAAAAACTAAAGCTTTTTTAACCCTGCACACAACACACACTTAGTTTAAGCTTTCCTGCGCAGTACTTTTGATTGCATGTGTTAAGCATCTTTAAATTTGAAGAGGTCTGTTAAGTTTTTTATTTATACCAAGCTATTTTCTCTCCCCCCCCCCCCCCCCCCCCTTCTTTTTCTCCAGCATCTTTTGTTATCTGTCTATCCCTCTGAAACACCTTTCTGTCTGGACCATTTCTTGTCTCCTTTCTCAGGCCTCTGCTTAGTTGGTTGGCAGATGCTTTAGTGGTTTTGGTCTTCCTACTTCTTTTTTTTAATGTATCTTTCGTCCTAGTCTGCTTCTTTGCACATGCTGAGTTGTTGCATTCACCTGGAAAAGTTAGTCCGGTTTTATAATTCTAAAGTGCTTTGTCTGCAGTCAAGAGATGTTTTGAGATGGTGTATTCTGAATGTGGGAGTATGTTCCTTAGTTATTTTGCTGTAATGTCAGTGGGTGTATGTCATGAGCTTTCTGCTTCTGCTATTCTACAAGCCTCACTTTATACTTTGCACAAAGTTGAAGGGTGTGATGAGCAGGTTCTTTTTCCTCACTACTTTTGTTCTGTCTTGAAATGCCGATTCTTTGTTCTTTACCTAAGATATCTAAAAATTGCTCTTCTCTCTATATTAGTGCTTCTGTGCTGTTTGATGTCAAATGTTTTATGTTGAGTGTGGTTATTTTTTTTTTCTCTCCTGGTCTACCTTTCAATGTATGTAACAAATTGATTTTGAAGTTTTATAACACCCCTCCCTTGGATAGCTTAGTGGTTCCTGTCAAAACCCTGTCTTGGGTGACTAACAAATCCCCTCCATGGAACTACACTCAGACCCTCCCCTTTTCTCCTTCTCAGACCCTCCCCTTTTCTCCTTTGCGTCAGATTTAAGCTCTAACAGTGCAAGTTCATTTATTTGAACTACTCCTCTTCTCAAAAATTTGCTCACATAATGTAGAGCTAAAATCCTGGGGATGTTCAGTAGTATGTATGGCCCAGAACTATATCTCATCATTTCATTTTTCTCGTAAAAGAAAGAATGTTTTGTACGATTGCTTTTCTAAAACTGTTTGGGTTGCTCAGTTAGCTTTTTGAAATTTTAAAGCTGCTTTGCTGCTAATTGGATATGGACAGACTGTTTCCTTTAGTTATCATGAGTGGGGGGTGTTAAAATAAAAGCATCGATGGAAGATAATCTGAGTCTGCTCCCCTTCTGCAAGAAATTGTGACTCTCTCTTAACGTTCTCTTCACCCAATCACCATCATCATCATATTCATTTTTGTGAGTGTTGGGACCCTTTCTTTGGGGGGGGGGGGGGGGGGGATGAATCTTGGAGCCCTGTAGCTCTCCTTTCAAAGATTGATTGTTGTGGAGTACGTTTTGTTTGTGTTTAAACTTACCAGGGCTCAAGATGTCACAGTAGCACAATAATTGTGTGTTGCACTATACAACTGTTGTTGTGAAAACCTTTCTATGGTTGTGTGATCAAGAAATGTCAAGCGGGTGGTTGGAAGGCTCCACTGGTTTGTTCTACTTCTTTTCTATCCCTCTGTTGTGTCTGTGCACCTGTCTTACTTTTTCCCAGTTCTGTATGACTTATTGTGTCAATGTGTACCTCTTTACTTAAAATTAAAACTGAGAAATGTGAAGCGGGTGGTTGGAGAGCTCTACTGGTTGGGCCTTCTTTTTCACTTTTTTTATTTACAGCTAGTGTAAGCTTAAAAGAACAAAAAAATGCCTCATGAATACAGAAATAGTGAAAAATTTACATTAGTTCACATGCAGTCACACTCGTGCACAATTTTAAAAATGTTGAGGCTTATAATACAATAGTTTATATGTTTTAACAATAAATTGGGCACAAAATGATGGTGCAAGAAAGGTGCATTTTCAAAAGGCATATTTTTTTTTCTTGATTCTCAAAAATATATTACTTAATTTTTGTGCTTTTGAAGAGATGAAAATGGAATTGGCATAAACAAGGACATAGGTGGTGAAAGTGGAAGGCGAAAAGTTTACTCATTATGGCAAAAACACTTTACTTAGTATTACTGTTGTGTTTTCAACAGTCAATAATTGAATTCCCTCAACCCTTACATATTGTCTGATTTGCTATAGTCATAGGCATTGTCCTTACATCGGGAAGGGGCATTTAAATATAAATGCCTTTGTCCATTTGAGCTTTGTTTTCATATATCCCAAATTTTTTGTAGCATGGTTGTAGAACTTTGTTGGTAGGTGAGGATGGGTGGCGGACGCTCTGGTATGGTCTTCTTTTCTACTTCTTTTCGGTGTTTCTATTGTCCTAATCTGTTATTAGCAAAATGCTGCTGTGTGGGTGGTTGGCGGGTGCTCTGGTGTTGCTTGCTACTTCTTTCCTATCAAACATACATCTGTCCTTATCTCTCCTTCTTTTTTGTGTATGTTACTCACTTGTCAAACATCTATTCTTCGGCACTTATATGACCTTATTGTGTTGCAAATGCTGTAAAACCCCTACTAAAACTAAAATCTGCTGTTTTTGTTTGCATGGTGGCTCTCCACAAACCACAACTCAACAACAACATTGTTTGTAGTTCCTGCTTCGTTTCTCCTCCCCCGTTTCTTTTTGACAGCTTGCAGCTCAAAATTACCGTCATTGTATAGATGAGCTCCTCTAACTATTTGACAAAATCTTCCTCGCTCCATGTTAATTTTATCTAGTCTTCCCAACTCATAGCTAGGCTTAGCAGCTGGATCTTCTCATAGACAAAGATTCAGCAAAATATTTTAAAGGAAATATTTGGAATTTTAAAATTATATTTACGGCTGCAAGTTTTAGTATTGAAATAAAAAGTATGCCTTGGAATTTACAGTGTAGATCTTGAGATGAACCGGATTGTCATGTAGTCTTCTGAGGTTTTGTATGGGTATTGTTTTAGCAAGAAAAAATACTAACTCTGCGCAAATAAGGATTCGCTAGTTTGTCCTCTGTGTCTGGTTATACGGTTTTGAAGGTTTGAATATTACAGTTGCCCGCGTTGCTATGCCTTATGAAAAAAAATTGAGGGTCTACTCATGGACTCTATAGGTAGTCCTTAACTCCTTAAGACTCAGGTTCATGATCATTGTCCTCAGTCTTTTTTTATCTACATATTTATATACTTTCTTATATATTTTGTTTATTTGGATTTTTTAAATGTTATTTTTATTGCTGTGTGGCTTCATCTGTTTGTTGTGTTATCTTACTGACCATTTTAAGGGGGTGCACAGTTTAAGAAAATATGCATTGTGAGTATTGTGTCCGCCATTGAGTCTTCTCAGATCTTGACCCTTTCAGTGATTCCCTTCTTGTAAGCTGTCTGGCTCGTTTATCACTTGCAGCAACCCATTGAAAAGTTCAGTTCTATATGTTTAGTAGATTCTGAACTATTTATACATCAGTTAGCTTCCTTTTTTTTTTGTCTAGATGGATGCTCACAATATATACTTATTTCTTTTTTCTAATGTTGGATTGTTTACTCTGTTACTTTCACACTGGCACTTACATGACCAATTTGTGATGCAAGTGCCATAAAACTCTTACTCAAACTTTAAAAAATAACTTTCACACAGCAGAAACTGGTTTGGTTGTGGTGACATCTTTGTCTTGAGCAAGTTAATTCCCTGTTTCACATTCCAGATACTTATCCCTAGACTTCTTCTTCATGTGGATAGATCAGTCATTTTCTCTTATATAAGTTTTTTCTAGTGGTTTTGCTATCATTCCCTCGCTGAAGTGAGCTCGTGTATATTCATTCAAATGATACATCAGTACTGCTGAATCTGTCTCTAAACCCCCCCCCTGCTGCCTTCATTTTTTGGTGGGTTTTTTCAAGTAAGATCAGACACTTTTCCTTTCCGTGAATTTGTGTAATCTTTCTCATATTTGTTCTTATATAAGGAATGAATTATTGCAAAATATAATAATTTTGTCAGAAAGAATATCCGTTCTTCACAGAGAGAAGCCTCTCTCTCTCTCTCTCTCTCTCTCTCTCTCTCTCTCTCTCTCTCTCTCTCTCACAGGTTGGGGTGAATATAGTCATTGCATGGAACAGCCTCTTTTTATTGTATATGGTGTACTCTTTTGGGTGGGGATAAAAGTACATTATGCATCTCTTTCTTAGGCTGCACTCGTTTACAATACAGTATTTGTGCATTTCTTTCTGTTTTTAAGACTGATTTGCAGTTGATGGTACTAGAGTCGAGCAGTGCATTTGTAGCAGAAATTACTATTTTATTTGAAGATTTTATGTTGGTTTCCCTTGACATAGCTCACAGTCGTAGATTAGAAAATGGTCACAATCCACTACCTTGCTTCTGCCTTTATCTTTTATATCAGACAGTGATTATCAGCAAACATCACTGCATTTCTCTCATTATACTTCTGTTCAAAATACGGACTCTCTTGTCAGTCACTTTCTGTTGTGTTGTTCTGGCTTCCAAGATAAACTTGAGCTTTCATATAGGTTGAAGGTGACTGTATGTATTGTATATGTAGGTTGCCATTGTTTGATGTGTACTTTATTTTTTTTACATGTAGTCCGTAGTGTCTATATATTTTGACTGTTAATTAGATTATGCTGCAGTAGCGCGAGACTGACTGTTGCTTTGCTTGTCTACCACGCAGATGATTATGATTGTGGGACTCCCTGGCGCTGGCAAAACAACATGGGGCATCAACATGCAGAAGGGTCACCCAGAGAAACGCTACAATATCATTGGCACTGACACTCTCATTGACAAGATGAGAGTGATGGGCTTACCCAGGAAGCGTAACTACGCAGGCCGCTGGGAGGTGCTGATCGAAAAGTCAACAAAATGTCTTAACAAGCTGTTCACAATTGGTGAGTATTAAAATTTTCTATTTTCGAGATGCTCTTTCTGTGTCATGAATAGAATGTAGGTGGTTGGTGAACTGCACTGGTAGATCATACTTATTTTCTTTCCCCTTGCTGTTTCTGTCTATCTGTCTTGCTTCTTCCCTGCACTATACGATCGTTGTTGGGTCGATGGGTTTCTTTCTCAAACTCAAAGAATAGATTTTCCAGCCAGAGTGTAGGTCATTTAAATGACACATTGACAAGCGTGAATAACAAGCAGCACTAAATCCCTCATCTGTGTTCTTACAGCTCTCTATACGATACACAGTATTTGCTTATTTACAGCATTAAAATCAGAAATAGAAACAGGAAATTGGTGTCAAAGTACAGTCGAACCTGTGTAAGACGGCCATCTATTGTCAAGGACAAAGTGGCCGTCTTAGGCAGGACTGTTCAAGATGAAGAAAACAAACCATTCCTTTCTGAGGTCCCCACCGAAAGTAGCCGCATTGTTATTGTTGTTGTTTTCGCGGGGGGGGTATGGTTTTTTTGCTGCTTTTGTGCAAGGGTGACAATAAAATGAAATGTGTCAAACAAGGAGGACTGAATGCTATGGTAAAACAAACACATGGTTCGCCACCACTTAAGTACATTTTAAGTGGGTGGTTGGCGAGTGCTCTGGTGTGGTTTACTTCTTCCTTCCTATCAAACATCTATCGTCCTTATCTCCCCTTCATCCTTTTTAGGTTTGTTACTCTCTTGTAACAGTTCTAATCTTCTGGCGTTCATATGACCTTATGCAGTTGCGAGCGCCGTAAAGCCTCTACTAAAACTTTAAAAATCTCTGAGAACAAGCGACGCTTCTGTCAGGTCTATGTTGACGTCCATTGTTACTTTGTTACAGACTAGGTAAACAGTGACCACTCATCTCACTTACGATTTGTGTATGAGTTCTGGGTGGGGCTTATGGGTTATGAGGGATCACACGCTTACCTCACCAGCAGCTGAAAATTTGTTACCTATTAGTCAACATTGGGAAGGGCTTACGCAACATGATTGGTTAGAGGGACTACCTGACAACGACAGGTGATTGGATTATGACGGCTCGCCCACAACGCCAGGGGCTAATGCACAAATTATGACAAAACGTATTGGAGTCACTGAGGTGGCCATCTAAGACAGGTGTTGTTGCTTGGTGTGATAGGGGTTGTGTGTTAAAATATGGTGGCCGCGGCGTGCCGGTTTTACACAGTTAAATTGTATAGAAAAACGCAAGGGGGAAAATGAAAAGTGGCCGTTTGTACAGGTGACCATGCTATAGAGTAGGGATGGGCAGGTACCAGTACCCAGTACCAGAACTTCCGGTTCTACCGAAGGAGGTGTCAGTACCGGCCCCAGGCCTCCAGTACCGGCTCTGGGAAGGAGCCGACACCCAGACGCTCAGAGAATAAGAACGTATAGACCGACACCAACAGTTTTTTAACCAGGCCACGGGAAGTGTCCTGTGTGTGTTGGCCTAGGCCTTGGTCTAGCAGCTGTGACGTCAGATGCACACAACGCAGCTGGTGACCTTGATACATGACTTCAGATTCAAAATTGACAATCAAAAACGAAGTTTGCTTGAATTTAAATATGGCATCAAATCAGGTTGAACGCGAGCCACTTACTGTATTTTGATACGCTGATTCCGAAGATGAAATCAATTTTTATCGGTGATTATTATTTTTAAGATTCTGCATGCAGAGTCTTATCCCGCGCGGTGGCAAACTTGAAAGACAGTTCGCCTCTCCAATTCTGACGTTTGGGGGGGGAGGGGGATGCGGGCGGCGCTGATCGTGGTGTGAGACGCAAGACGTGAAGTCTGTGACCTCAAACCATGTTTGAGATTTTAGGAATTTAAGATTAGTGTTAAATTTTCGAGATGGCCACCATCACAATGGCAATGGGTGATATGTGTCATGAATAACACCCCAAATCATTTGGCACCTTGGCATTGAGTCTGACTTTGCTAAATTCATATATGCAGGTCAATGTATAGAAAATTTTTTAGCTCGTCAGAGCTCCCCCTTAAGTACAACAGGGAGAACCACAGAAAAAAAAAGCATATTGACATTATAATGTAAAGACGTCTTCATGCTCTCTGTGATGACTGTAATATTACCCTATTTGGATTGGCAGTATTGTTAACGACTCATGTGAAAAGGCAGCTGAGCAAATCTTTGAGACAACGGTGAGATTATGTTTATGAAGCTTTCATTGCCTTGTGAACATTTGTTTATGTCTCATATTTAAGTGTATTGGTGTGAACTGTAAGCTCAGTTGATATCATGCTTGACTGTGGTGCTGATGGCCTTGATTTAAAGTCCTTTTAGGGTGTTCTTGAGCTTTGGTTATTTGGAGTTGTCAAGGGTGTCTACCAACTTGGCCTCAGTTTTTCTGGAAATGGTTGTTATATCAGAGTGTATAAGTGTAATTGAAGGTGTTTTATGCTCCCATCCACACAATTTAGATCATATTAAGGTGAGCTGCTTGGACCCTGCCCGTCAAAGCCAACCCAAGTAGTGATAGATACAATGTCCCATCACACAGACAGAGATTCAGTGGTGTCCTCATAATAGCAACACACTTGGGAAGCAAGTCTTGGTTCCTGTTCGGCAGACATTGCTACAAGCTGAATTTTAATTATTTATTTATTTTATCTATTTATTTTTAATTTATAATTTATTTTTTTTATATATTTTTTTTTTGGGGGGGGGGGTACTGCTTGAAAGAAATGACACTCCTCTCTCTCTCTTTCTCTCTCTCTCTCTCTTTCTCTCTCTCTCTCTCTCTCTCTCTCTCTCTCTCTCTCTCTCTCTCTCTCTCTGTCCCTCCCTCCCTCTTCCCACCCCCCTCCCACACACACACACATGTGCATGCGCACAAGCATGAGTCGTAATGATAGCATGTGGTGATTTTGTTACATCGCAGGGATCGAACTTTGGCCATGGGCAGCGTCAGTGCTGAGGTTTGACCTCTGAAGTGAGCTGATGCTCGATAGTAGAGGGGTATTGTTACTCTTAATCATAGTGGCCAAAATTCCACACACCACCATCCCCAGCCAGTTGGGAGACACTTAAAGGATGGTGGCTCTTAGTAAGAGGGTGTGAACTGGGATCCTGTACTTACCAGCAAAGTGTATTTTGGGCCCAAGCAGGATAACTAGGGAGGATGAATGCACACGCCTTAAAATTATTGGCCAGTCTCTATGTTTATATAGAAAAAGTTTCGTTACACAAGATAAAGTTGCTGTTATGTGGGTTATTACAAAGCAGTTACTATACTCGAGAAAAAAAAATTCTCCACATACAGGAATCAAACTCACAAATTCTGTGTGCGACAGTGAATCTCCTAACCACTACACCGTTGACACTGGTCACCTATTATGTAATGTCACAGTGTTGAAAGGTGTACTAAACCCTTATGATTATGCAGTGCCTGTAAGAACTTTGTCATTGATTTTTCTGTAAAGCCTTGTCATTTTTCACAGTCTTTACACAACTTGAGCATGTGTACTCTTTTGTCTGGAAACTTTGCCTTTTATTCTTATGATTTTTCATTTTTCTGTCTTTGTTGTTACAGCGGCTAAAAGAAAGAGGAACTATATTCTGGATCAAACAAATGTGTACGGGTCTGCTCGCAGAAGGAAGATGAAGAACTTTACAGGATTCTACAGGATCGCTGCTGTGTTACAGCCTGATGATCCAGAGCTGGAGCGGAGATCAAAGAAGAGGACACAAGAAGATGGTACCTTGTTGTTTCATTGATTTCAATCATGAATGCTTTGCAGATTTTTTTGATTTTTTTTTTTATCAATCTTTTGATTCTTCATCTGTTTCTACTTTTCTCCTCCTTCCTGGGCTTCTGCTTTTTCCATTGTTCTGTTAAAGTGTCAAAGTAAAAGGTAGTGTTCTTGTTTGCCATGGAAAACTAGTAAAAGTTGTAGGAGAGTTTGCTGAAGTATCATGAACTCGGTGCTAACTCACTTTTGTGTTTTGTGGTTAGATTTGGGGGTGGGGGGTGATTTTTTTATTAAGTAAGGGGCTTTCTTTTTATCTATTATAACAATATTTCATTTTGCAGGTAAAGTTGTTCCTGAATCTGCTGTTCTGGAAATGAAAGCCAACTTTTCTCTGCCAGAGGATAGGGACAACCTGTTTGACAGGATTGACTATGTGGAGCTCCAGAAGGATGTAGTGTCACAGTTGGTTAGAACGTGAGTGAAGGGTATTTTTAAACCATTCTTTTCTTTTACCAACAAACCGAACGCTTTGTATCGGTACAGAGTAAGAATAATATGTAAGAATAAACAAGTACAGTGTTTTTCATATGTCTGTAATTATTTTTGCATCAGTTTGTTCTTTACTTTGTATTTTATAACTGTATGAGGAGAGAGTAAGGACTTAAATATCCGTTTTAAGGTGAATGTTGGTTTACAGTTCCTTTCCTTTCCCCCGTTCCTTACTTTTTTTTAAAATATAAAGGATAAGGTTCTTCAGTTTTTCTCTTAAAACTTTGGCTTAAATCAGGCAAACGCTGATAGAGGACAGAATTTTACCAGAAAAGATTTATGAATTTATCAGTATCACTTCCATCATTTATAGCATGATGTTTTTATTATGAAAACCAACCTTGCGAGAAATCCAAGCCCTATATTTCCAGTATTCTTTGTGTTTTATAGTTTGAATATCAACAAGCATATGCACCTCTGTTAGCAATATAAAGTATATCAATAAGTGAGTAAAATGCTTCGTGTTTTTAGATACAATGCTGATGGGAAGTCCAAGCCAAGGCAGGACAGTGGTCAGGGGCGCTTTGATAACAAGTCTCATCAGGTGAGTTGGCCTACTGGGTTGGCTTTTTCATGAAGCATTTGATAACCTTGGTCTTACATGGAAGTGTGCCGTGACTACAAAGGAGTTTTCAGATGAGGAGTATAGGAAGTCTTTAGTGAAAGTGAGTGGTCATGGACATTGTTTATATGAGTTCTTGTTGGTATTCATTGGCTATTGAAACTTGTAACTAATTCAGAGGGTGGGATAGGTCAGTGAGACTTCCTTGCAGCGTGAGTGTGTGTTTGAACTTCCATTTTCATTTGCACCAAGCTGTACTAGTAAATGTTAAAATCAAGAAAATCAGTTAGATGTCGAGAGGTTGAGAGTATTGAAATAAAATTGTTCAGCTGAGGTTATGAAATGCTATTAAATTGTTTAAAAAGTAGTCCCAAGCTCTGCAGATATTGCACAAGAAAGTTGAAAGGAAAAGTTATGGCACTGTAAGTTGAACGATTTTTTAAGAAGAGTGTAATGGATAGTTTTACTCTATGCTGCGATGTATCAGTGGTTGTCCGCGTCTTTTGAAGGACATGCCATTGTGTCATTGTTTTTTATTATGAGTCATAATGCAAATGACACAAGTGGTCTATCTTGAGTAACCTCTGCTACCTGACATCTTGCATGGGGAGAAAAGGATGCAGAGGATCGAGTGAAGTCCAACTGCCCTTTTCATAGCAGTTTAGTACATGGACTAGTGGACAGTTCTCTCGGTTATCGCTCTTTGAAAGTCTTCTACTTCGCCTGACCCGTTCCATGGTGTGCTACTTTGTGTCTTCATTTCGTTTTAGCACCAACTGGACCCAAGCTGTTTGCCTGTTTGTCAGGTGCTGCCAACAACACTTCTGTATTTCTGTCTTGTTTTTCCAGTGACAAATTATTCATATTTTCTTTTACCATACAATGCATTAAAGTATGTGTAAAAGTTACGCTGTCATAGGAGTTGAAATGTAGAATCCTTTATTTAACATTGTGGTTGGTTCTTGGAGAGTGCCACTGATTGATAGGTTGTATTTCTGCCCATAATCTTGCATTTTGCCCCAACTAATTGACCACCATAATTTAAATGTGCTTTTTTGTACTTCCCAACCAAAAAAAAAAGTAATATTCTTTTTCTCATTTATCATCCTAGGATCAGAGGCAGTCCCATTATGGGGGTTACTCGAGCCAGGGCTATGGTCGTTCAGGCGGTGGGTACGATCGTTCAGGTGATGCTGGAGGCAAACGGGATCACTGGCCAAATGAGCAGGATGAACCTCCGTCCAAACGTAACAAAAATGATCTAGGCAGTGCCCTGGACCTGTTGAAGCAGCAGTATGAAGAAGATGAGCGTTCTCAACCAGCTCTGCCTCAGGGAGCAGTTGTTGGACGACCTGGCTGGCCGCCTGAGTTGGCCAAAGTTAAAGACGAGTTGACGGGTCAAGCTGTAGGGCCCCCCGGCAGTCAGTGGCCACCGGCTACCACACTGCCACCAGGGTACCCCCCTGGACTCTTACACTCTCATGCTGCTGCAGCAGCTTTCCAACCCGGTCTGTTGGGAGCCCCACCCCTGCCTCCGGGTGTCCAGCTGGCTTTCCTGCCCCCAGGCATGCCACCACCTCCACCCTCTGAGCTGGCAGGACTTGGGCTGGCTGCTGCCAAGGCAGGCCAGGACCCTCAAGGTCAACAGGCGGCTGCTGTAGCTCAAACCCATGCTCAGGTACAATCTGGCATTTAGCTCTCTATCTCTCTTGTCCAATGCTATCACACAGAAGGAAAGAAAGGGGAAAAAATCTGACTTGACAGTAACCTGTCTGTGATTTTCAAATCGAAAAGCTTTGCACATGATGTACTAGCACAACACACTGCTGCTTTTCATGGTCTAAGTAGTCGTCCTCTGCACACTCTTCCAATCTGACCACTCTCTCTAAGTCAAGCTGTTCAGGCAATGATTGCAGCAACGTCCAATGACACTGAAAAGATTTTTTACAGTTAAAATCTATTCTTTACACAATCATCACACTGGAGATGGCAGTGTTGTCATCAAAATTTTTTGTCCTTAGGCTTACAAAATGAATCGATCCATCAGTAAACTGCATTGTATTTTGTATTGTACTGTGACATGAGATTGTTCTATAGTTTAGCAAAAATAAGTATTATTATCTTTTTTCCCTCTGCTCATCAATTATTAAGAGACTAGTTTGTAGTGACACTGAAATGATTAATTATTAATAAAAATAAGCTATAAATATTGTGAATTTGAGATGTGATTCGCTTTTTCGTTTAGAACAAGGAGTTTCTTTGTTTTATGTAAAATGACAAGAAAATGTGGAACTTGTGAAGATAAATGTTTATTTGAAGCCATTTTGTGTGAATTGATAGCAAAATGGACAGTGTACTAAGTTAAATCCTTTTGGGCGGGTAGTCATACATGTTTTATATCCAGGACAGAGTTCTGAGAGCAGGACACTGTAAATTAAGAATATGCTTAAAGGCCTAAATAAAGCACTGCTCAGTTTTGTCTTTTTTCAACTTTATGAAGATACAGATTGTACGAAGCTTCATGAAGTGTCACAGGCAAAGCTTTTGTTGTAAAACGGGCAGGTTCTCAGCAAGTTAAGCTCATCAGGATAGGCAAAAGACTTGAAACAACTTGGTAATCAGTCAAATTTCTTCTCCATATCTCCGGAACTGGAATATTACTATTTCGGGAATCAAATACATAAAAAGGGAACAATAGAAAAGTTAATGAAATAGTCTCTGCATTCTTCTTTCATAGGGATCATCAAAATTTTGGATGTTTTGTTTAGAGGTGTTGATGGATGTTGTTTTTTTTCTTTTGTTCATGATTATCTTGTTTGTTTGGGGGGTTTTTTAGAAAAGATGTGAGTTTGAGCACCTTCTTTTCTAAATGAACGTCATAATTTCTCTTAGCATTAAGTTGGGTTTTTTACTCTGTATCTCAATAGAAATCGTTTATGCTTCCTTTCTCTAAGCTGGCCCAGGCTGCACAAGGCCAGATCCTGATGGACCCTGCAAAGCTGGCGACTGGCAGTCCATACACACTAGTGAGTCAAGCCACTGGACAGAGTCTGTATGGTGCAGCTGCCCAGGGCTTTGAGGCAGTTATGGGTCAGGATGTTGCTGGACGCCAAGCTGCTTGGCAGCAAGCCCAGGAGCAAGCTCAGGCCCAAGCTCAGGCCCAAGCCCAGGCCCAAGCTCAGGCCCAAGCAGCACAGATACAGGCTGCCCAACAACAGGTAGTTCATGACTCTACCACATTTGCTTGTTTTCTACCCTTTTTTTTTTTAGTCTTTGAATTATTATCTAAGAAATGTATTATCTTTCTCTCCCCCCCCCCCCCCCTCCCCCCCTCTATCTCTCTCTCTCTCTCTCTCTCTCTCTCTCTCTCTCTCTCTCTCTCTCCCCATATCCCCCCCCTTTTTTTTTTCTTTTCTTTTTTCCAGTTAGCCATGTGGTGACACTTTGTCATATTCTGTAGCTTGATTTGAAGTTCTTTATGTTTGCAAATTAGTTCAAATTTTCGTTTGAACAGTTAGCCCTAGAAGACCTACCTCGTTTCAATGACCATCTGGTAGGGTGTCATTGCCACACTGAACAGTTGTCCTGGACTTCATTGTTGTTTGCTTTTGTTTAAGAAGCCTATGTGCTCATTCTGATCTATCCAGAATTCTGGGTGTGAAAAAACTGTTTAAAAAAATTATGTCTACTTCTAACCATGCCTGCTTGCAGAAGGAATGGTACCAAATACTTGATCTGAGGTGCAGGACCCTTAACTTGTGGTTTACAAGCTGTTTGCCATTGTTAGATAAATCTATTTTATTCCGCATTGTCAGTGTATATTTTCATTTGCATAAAATTATGACATGTCAATCTAATGCCATTCTTTTTTTTAAAAATAGCAGCAGAGCTGGCAGCAAGAACTGGAAGAGGCTACCCTTAAGTCTCAGCAGAAGTCCTGGCAGCAACAACAGCAACAGCTACAGCAGCAACAAGACAAGTCTCCTACAACCAACTGGCATGACTGGGCCTCACAGAGGGAGAGTAGGGACAGAGACAACAAGAGAGGCTCTGGTGGTCGTGATTCTTACAGGTAGATCTATTCTATTTATTTTAATCTATAGTCTTCTTTTTTTCTGTTCCACTGCTAGGTCTCAGGATTAGTTGGCTCCAGAGATAATAGTGCTATTGAAAGTCTTTCTGTGGATATTTTTTGTACCAGTTTGTAGTGTCCCTTACCTTTCAGACAGTCCTATGCTTTTTGAAAATCAGTACCATTATTTAAATATACAGACCAATTTCTTCAGTTTTTGAACTCGGATTAAATGCTAATTTCACATATGCAGCAGGCTTTGTTTGCCCTTCTTAAATTCCTTATTGCCAGTGTCTTGAATATACTAACATTCACACAGAACTTTCCTAATCTGAGGAGATTAAGTATTGTACCCATTCGTAGGGAAGAGGACGTGAAAACCCAAAGTCGTCTATTGACCGTGCGAGCATGTGTTTGGTACCAGAAACTAAATTTTAAAAGTAGCTGTTTGCCAAATATCTGTTACATATGAAAGGCCTATATCCCCAGAGCATTTTGGTACCATTCTTTAACCTCTCAGTCAATTTTTAAGAAAATGGTAGTTGTTTAGAATTTGATCAAATTTCTTAAAAGTCGCTCATTGGCTGCAACCCCGTGTTTGACAGATAATAAAAGAGTACCAAGTGCACCAAACATCTCCGCATTAACAGAGTGCAATCACTATAACATAGATAAGGATCCTAATTTTTTTCAAGACTGTAAGATCATTACAAATCAATATTTTATCACCTCGAACACGATGATCTGTCGTTATTTCGACAAAACCACCGAGTGTTGACCTGGCCGGCGCCGCACCGGCCCCCGCGGCGAGCGAGTCGGGTAGTGTACCCCACATGGGGGTCACATGCTTTCCAAGTCTCGCGGAAGGATTGATGCAAAATAATTCCAAGCTGATTACTTTATTCTAATAGGAAATGAACTGATCTTTCTATTGCTACCTTTTTTGTGTCGGTATTTTAAATATTTCGTGTATAAAATGATGTTTGAAAATTTTGACGCTATTTTTATTTAAACACCAAAGGCCAAAAAAATACCACGGGATAGCCCGTTCAAAGCTCTACAGTTTTCCGCCAATGAAAAGACGGTATTTAATCATCAATCTTTCCACGAAGCATTTGATTCTGACCGCGAGGGGCTTCGCTTTCCTCTGCGATTCTCTAGCTCCTAATAATCGGACATATAAACAACTGTTACCATTGTAATGAGGAAAAGCTGAACTTTTACAAGGTGTACAGCATTTGATGTTTTATAACGAAAGAGCAAAGAAACAGCGATCTGAATTACCCCGATTTCATCAATACCACGTGCTCTGAAGGCCGCGAGTGCCGGCGAGGCCGTGTTTACGCTACCTACATGTACCAGAGATTGAGCAAAGTATTTTAAGGATAGGGGTGCCCCTTGAAATTGCTGATTTTGGGTCAAATTGTGAAATTTTAGTTGTTTACTGGGAAGTGAAGGTCAGCCACTTCTGTATCTTAAAAAAAAGCAAAGACAAATTTTGGAAGCCTGTCATTCATGGCATAAATTGTTTTTTGAGAGTTTTTCTCAAAACAATATTTTGATGCAGTATTTTTCCTTCTACTTTTTATTTTTTATCTTATTTGTACGAAACTGTCAGGAACCCTTCACTGTATAAAAACATAATTGCGTACAGAAGAAAATTAGAAAAATGTAATATTATTTAATTTATGACAAATAAATAATATAATCTAAGTCAGGTTACATACAAGAGGCGTACGAAAAGTTTTTTTACCTGACCGTGAAGGAATAAAGGCAGAAAGCTGAAATTTGGTATTAAGGTATGTCTTTCTCTATGTAGTCGTCTCCCACTGTTATACATTTTTAGCCATCGGTGTATGACCTTGAAAAGACCTTGAGAATAGAAGACCCTGTCTTTGTCAGAAACCAGCCCTTTACCGCTCCTGTGACCTCATCATCACTTTCAAATGCCTTCCTTTCAAATCTTTTTTCAGTTGGGGAATTTAAAAAGTTGGACGTGGCTAAATCTGGAAAATACGGTGGATGAGACAAGATTTTATAGCCACTTTTTCGCGCAGTTTCTGCAGATTTTCTTGGAGTGTGTACTAGCGCGTTGTCATGAAGAAGCACCTTTTCAGATCTTTCCTCTGCATTTTTCTTTTATAGCCTCTCGTAATTTTTAGCTTTTTAGAATAATGGTCGCCGGTGATTGTATGTCCATTTTCATGATAGTCTGTCATAATTACTCCTTCTTGGTCCCAAAAAACTGATAGCATCACTTTTCCACTTAATGGCTGCACCTTTGCCTTCTTTGGTGTTGGAGACGAGGGCGATTGCCACTGCATTGATGCAGATTTTGACACAGGATCGTAGTGGTGGATTCATGTCTCATCCATGGTAACAAGTGTTTCAAAAAATTTAGTTTCATCCTATTCATACAAACCAAACAATTCTTGACAATAATCGACACGTTGCACTTTTTGTCAACAAACATGGGACCCAATCTCGCAGAAACTTTGTCATATTCAAATGTTCATTTAAGATACGTTCGACTGATCCAATGCTAAGCCTAGTTTCTTTTCTCCAACTTTCGACTGTCAGACAATGCAAGTTTCTTGATTTTCAACACATTCTCTTCTGTTGTTGCTGTCACTGGGCGACAATCATGGTGGTCATCTTGAGTGTCCATGAATCTGCATTTGAATTTTTTACACCAAAATTTTATCACAGCATAGGATGGGCAATCAGTTCCATATACAGCATGCGTCTCCATAGAAATATAGTATATTTGCTTTCCTTGCAAAAACAAAAACTATATTACTGCCCTGAGCTCAATTTTCTTCATTTTTATGTTGAAACTGGAGAACAACATACCCCCATTCACTTATAATGCACTGGTGTTAAAACCAGTAATCGGAAGTTCCCCAAAATTTACGTGCATTCTAGAAGATGATTGTTGGCTTTCGCCCCAAATTTCAGCTTTCTACCTTTATACCTTCATGGTCAGGTAAAAAACTTTTGGTATGCCCCTCATACTACACATATGTTAGTAAAATTCAACTTTTCTTTGAAATAGCTCAAAACTTCCTGTGTGAAATTGTGATAAGCAGGGGAACACTCTCACTAAGTTTGAGGGAAAAGCTTTAGATAAAGGGATGTATTTCATATTGAAAGTACAGCACATTAAATTAAGGTTTCAATTTAGTTTGTTTTTTGTTTCTTACATGCCATGCCTTTTCCTTTCAGAATGGACTCGAGAGACCGCGACAGAGACCGAGACAGGGATCGTGACAGGGATAGGGATAGAGATCGGGACAGGGACCGCGGTAACAGGGATCGTGATTCTAGTTATGGTTCTTACAACAGAAATAAGAGCCACGACCGGGGGTCCAGTTACAGCAACAGCGACCGTCGAGACAGTGGAAACTATGGCAGAGATTCTTCACACCACGGCGGAGGATCATCTTGGAATCAGAGCAGCTACTCTGGCTCAGGAGGCTCCTCGGACCGCCAAGAATATGGTTCCGACTCGAGCCAAAAGTCGGACCGTCAGAGGAGGCGCAAGTCTAAGTGGGATCAACCAGGGGATGAGGAGGGCTCAGACGGTGCCCAGATCAAAACAGAAGTCTCAGATTCATTCGGCAGTGGCAGTCAGTCACAACAATCTGTACAGAGTCTTTTCAGCCAGCCACCTCCAGGGTTCACCAGTAACTCGTTTGGTGGCAACCAGCCTTTCTCTTCTTCCTCCAGTCCGCCCGGCCGTCAGGCTAATGTCTCTGTGAGCAGCAGCTCACAGGGAAACAAAACTCCAGGCTCTTTTGATATATTCAGTCGACCACCACCACCTCTGTTAGGAAATGTCAAATCAGAGTTCCCTGCCTCAAACAGTGTGGGTTCCTCTGGAGGCCAGCCGGACATCAAACTCCCAGTCAGTGGCAGTGGTGATGGCTTATTAGGTCAAGGGCCTGGGCCGAGACCATTGATCCCAGGCCTGCAAGGCTCAATAGCAGGACAGTTTAGACCAAGAGGAGCTTTCCCTGGCCCTCCTCCTTTCAGAGGTCAAGCCCCTGGAGGCAACGATCCCATGAGACCCAGGAGCAATGATGGCTCCTCAGGCAGTCCAAGAAAGCCCTTCTCTCCTGATCAAGGGCACCAGGGGAAAATGGGAGGCGGCGGCGTTGAGGATGCAAGTAAAAGACCGGTACCTAAACCCCTGATTGATCTTGAAGAGCCTGGTGCCGATTCTCAGCCGATGATGGGGCAGGGAGACAAGCCAGGAGGTCCTCCTGGAGGACCTCCTTCCAGAGGCGGTCCAGGCAAACCAGGACTGTTCCCCACCCCAGGTACTCCGGAGGCTGAAATAGGAGGTCCACACAAAGGCCCACCATTCAGACCAAGAGGCCCTCCAGGACTTATGGGTCGGTTCCCAGGCTCTCCTAACGGGCCACCGCCACCGTTAGGGGGCCCAGGCATGCTGGGACCAGGTCCTCCACCACCAGGAATGGGTGGCCCCAGACCTCCTAGAGGTGGTGGTCCGATGGGCCCTAGGGGTCCTCCACCCCCCGGGGGACCTATGGGAGGTCCTCCCCGAGGGCCAATGGGTGGTCCTCCCAGAGGACCTGGGCCTAGGGGCCCTGGTGGCCCTGGTGGCCCAGGAGGTCCTGGACCGTGGAATCAGAACCGGCCCCGTTTTGGCCCTCGTGTCCCACCTGGCCCCCCTCGTCCGCTATTTGATGGTCCCCCGGGAAGATGGCCCCGCCCTCCCAGGTAGATCAATTGAGATTTATTGATTTAAATGCATTCATAAAACACGTGTCTCTTTGTGTGTTGGTACTATTTACCATTTTTTTTATCCCTTCTCACACCTTTATTGATGACCATCTATCGGAATGTTTTTTTTTCATAAGCTTTCACCGTCAGCATCACCCTCGTGAACATTTGTGTAGCTAAGTGGATTTTTGGTTTAGCTTGCTCAGTCTAATAAATAAATGCCCTTTGTTATGAGAGTGATAGGGCAATGTTGTAAATAGAAACGAGCATGATAGAATAGCCAAACAAATCTGTCAATATGCTTTTCAATAGTTCTTTTTTACCAGTGCTGCACCCCCGTAACTTTGTGTCAGCTGTGTGCAATTCTGATTTCCATTTTATAAAGTATTTTATATAAGTTGGCTTGTGTTATGCGTTGTATCATTGAAAGTATGATTCATCCATGGTGTGGAAGAATAGGAAATAAATATGTTCATTAGGGGGAGTCATATTGTTCCTTCATGACCCAAAGTTGTTTTCAATGATTGAGTGATTGAACACATTTATATTTTCTTGTGTACAAGCCAATCTCTTCTGTTATTTATTTATGCAAATTTTGAATGGTCGAGTGGTTGATGTTGGAGAGGTACAGATTTTTATTTGAATGGTGTTGTCTTTCTGACCCCAATTCAAAGAATTTCACAATTTTTTTTTCCCTCAAAGTTCTTGTCAATGTGAAGTCTGTAAAAGATATGTGAAGTGCTGTAGAGATAATGAATGTTGGTCCATGTGAGTTGTTCTACATGATATTTTGCTGCCTTGAATACCTTGGTGAAATAACAGTCAGGAGAGTGTGTATGTTATGTTGCCACTAAGACTAGTCATAGGAAGTGAAAGTCTATTGATGCATATGAGATTTTCTCAACTTAAGGGCAAAGTTATTTCAATTGCCGTGATAACATATCTTATATGTTTGCTACTTGCTATGTGCGAAGGTGATCTTTGGAACTTCATCAATCAAAAGTGGGATTTGGGAAACAAAAGTTCAGAACCCTTGTGTCAGAACTCCATTTGGCACTTTCATAAGGTATTTGGTTCACGTGTCATACTGAATGTCATTCATTACTGCCTCCTGCCCAACATAATGTATGAAGAGTCAAGAGGTTACTGCAGTTTCTGTGTACCTTAGCAGATGAAGGAATATGGTTAAATTATTGTAGTTGTAGTGGATAGTCTACTGTAGCTTACAGTTGTTCTTAGCTTCTGGTCTCAATGAGATCATCGTGACTGTTCATTGTATTAGTATCTTGATTTTGTTTTAGCAATCTAAGAAAGTGAAGCTAGTTCTCTCCTCATGTTTATGAAGAAGGTTATCATAACTGGTTTTCAATGGGCCGAGATGTGGATGTATACTTATTGTATATATATAATATATACATGTGTATGATTGTGTTACTCTATTTGCTGGAGATTGTTCAGAGTGCCTTCCCATCCTCTCTGGAAGTCTTGACTAGCAATTCAAATCATATTCTTTACATTTTGTATGTAGTTGATAATGGTTACCGTTAGTGGTCTTTAGTTAGCTTTTATGTTTTCAGTACTTCTCTGTTCAACTGTGATTGAGATGGGAGTTCTTATTTTTTGTCTCTGGCTGCTCAATATGTGGTGGGGCAACATTTCTTTTTGTTGGGGAAAAGGGTTCTTGCTTCAGATACTTTGAGCAGTTTTTTTTTCTTTGGGGGTGGGGGGGCTTCTTTCCTTTTGTTCATGAGTTTAGATTTTTTGGTATGCGTTTTGGCATCTGTGTGTAGCATCTGTCATTAGAGGCAACTCCGTCTCATGTTGCTTTTGTTCATTATTAATATTTATTCATTTCAATTAAAGGTAAAGTAAATCATTCATTTGTGTTTCTGAATTTTCTTTGGTCTTGTGGATGAATTAGTTTATCTTATCCAGCTTCGGTTAAAACAATGTATTCAACAAGGTGTGTTATGCGGTTAAACCTAAATGATTCTGTGATCATTTGGTTTTAAAAATCCATGTAATTTCTAGGCTTTTGATCAAGGTTGACGAAATTTTGTGTTCAGCCCACTTGTATAATTGCTTCAAGCAAGCAATATATTATAATACAATCCTTTTCTTGTTTGCCTTTTCATAAGGTAAATTATTTGGAAATTATATTGTTTTACAAATGAAATGTTACCTGGGCATTGAGAATTCTTGGTTGACTCCAGATATACTAGAACACTCATAACAGAGTTGGTGGTTGGCGGGTGCTCTGGTGTGGTTTGCTTCTTCTTTCCTTATCAAACATCTATCGTCCTCATCTCCCCTCCTCCTTTTTTATGTTTGTTACTCTCTTGTAACACCTCTGATCTTCTGGCGCTCATATGACCTTATGCAGTTGCGAGTGCCGTAAAACCTCTACTAAAACTAAACAAAAACTCATAACAGATATGCTCTCATGTAAATTGCCTTGATCTACTTGAAATGAATGAAATAATGAGATCCAGTTGTCCGTAGCTTTTGTTGAATATTTGCTATTCCAAAAAAGTGGAACATGTAGGTGGGCTCCGAGTGAAACAGCGATCTGAAAATGTACAAGAGAGAAAGTTCTCTCTGAAAAGAGGCTTAATAAAACTGTTACAGTGAGGCAGACTACTCAGATGACTAGGCTGCGGAAACAAGTATTGAAAGCCTGGTCTTGCAGTGTTTGGAATCACAGAAAAGCTTGATTAGGATGCAAGGATAGATCTGTTGTAGTTGAAGGTCAAAAGGAATGCAGAGGTGTGAGACCTGTCCAAAGGATAAATAAAGGAATGAGGGGCCGCTCTTTGAAATATCCCTCTTAAATTTATATAATCATTAGGATTTGTTGCGGGGGGTAGTCACTGGACCAGCACAGTGTCTGTGGTCAAGAATAAAGATAAAAAGAAAGAAATATAATAGTAATAGAGAAAACTGAATGATTTCATTTGCATGCCCTGAATGTTCAGGTTTTTCAAATCTTTCTTTCTTAAAACGGGGTTCAGTCGTCATAAAATTATAACATCACCATTTGCGATAATATTAATTTTAAGAGAAGGCTTTATATTGTACAGGCTGGGCCCCCTTTCGATGAAAGGAATGATCGGTGCTTTAATATCAACTAAAAGTAATTGGCCTACTATATTTATACTCTACTGGAATGGGGTAATAAATCTTGAGAGATGCAAAAAATGAGGTCTAGATCTATACTCTTCAAACAAAATGCGCCTCGTGAAATATCACTTCCGGGTTTTCTAAAATTACAGAGACAGAAGCGTCGACCTACAAAAGCGATCGGCGAAATAAAGAAATTAAGCTTTTTGCAGCAAAACTGTCTCAAAACTGAAAAAACGAAGGGCGTCATGATCTGGAGAATATTTTAAAGAATCTTTTGGCGAAAACCGCATGTCGATCGATGCAGCCATTAAAAAGCCTTTTGAATAGCAAAATTCGGCCACCACAAATAGATAATAGAAAAAATAAAATATTCTAAAAAGACAATGTTTGTAGCAAAAGTCTGAAATGCACATTATCATGCAGGTGTGTGTGTGTTTGAACGAACATTCGAAGTAAAACTATCGTTTAATCACAGCTTTAGCTTCTGGGAGCATGTCATGAAAGCTGTTTCAGTTAGCTCATATCACACATTGGGAAGGGAGGTTGAGGACACTACTGGACAGTGGTTAAGTCCTCCATCTGATCTTTCCCTCTGTTATTCTATAGTCTGTCTGTCTTCTTTTTCCTAACATGAAATGGTCGATGTGCTTCTCTTTACTCGAATATTATACTGAAAGTTTTTTCTCAGATCAGTAAAAATATTGAATAAAATATCTGTTTGGATTGGAGTATCTTTATAGATATCTATATCAAGTCAAGAATCCATCTTTAGAAGCCTAATTTCTGTATCAAACTTGTAAATAGCTGGAAAATACATTTGAGAGAGGTAGCAATTTCGGAAAATCTTCACAAAAAATTATCTCTCTTTGCAGTTTTCTCAGAATTGTTCTGACCAGGTTGCAACACTATTTTGAGTAGGTCTCAGAAAGTTACCGTCAGAGTCAGAATTTATTCAACTTTCCACACAATCTTTTATACCCATATATATCAGCTATGACCTTACAGAAGCATTTTTGCTGTTTAAAGTACACATTTGGAGTTTTAGGCCTTTTTTTTTTTTTACAAAATCTGTAAATATTGGAGACCTGAAAGTAAGTAGTGCATAAGAAGGACTGTAAAGCTCACAAGTTTATACTATACACAAAATTCAAATTTGGCTTTGTAAAGTCATTCTACCTACCAACAGTAATCACCATACCAAATATTAGGCTTTTATCTTGATGAGTGTTGATGATTGACATAAGATAAAATTGGTTTTTAAAATGCTGAATCAATCCTTTATTTTTCATTTTTTTGATGGCTCGAGATTATTATGGCTAAAATCTTGAATTTTTTGCTTGGTAACCTTGATTATTACTATGTCACACTCTTTGATGCGGAAAATCAAGCATTAGACCAAAAACTATAGCGTTTGGGTGTTGACCATAGCTACACCCCCTTAAAAAGCCACTGATGCTTTGTATAAGTGCAGGAGACTTTGAATGTAAGTAATTACATATATATAATTTATTGTGCACATGCGTGATACTAGACTCTCGGGTCACTGCAGCGCTAGGTCTGTTGTGCTGTAGTGAAGACGGGATAGTTTAGTGGGTCTTAGTTGTCATACCACTCCTCACACAGCACTTAATTGTATGCCTACTGTAAGAACAGCATAGGTTACATTGCCGTTATGAGCAGCTCCAGCGAAGACAGGCTCTTTCTCAGACAATAAAAATAAGATGATAAGGTACTTTATTGTCCCAGTGGGAAAATTATAGGCTACAGTAGATCTAATTAATCTTATAACCAAAAAAAATTTGAATTTATATAATATGTAAAGAAAATATATTCCACACTCACATGAAGTACTCGTGTATTTTAATGTGTGTTGTTTTTTGTTGTTGTTGTTGCTGTTCTTGTTGTTGTTGTTTGTTGTATTGTTTTTGTTTGTTTTGTTGGGGTTTTTTGTGTGTGTTTTTTTTTTGGGGGGGGGGGTCTGATCTAGTTGTTTTGGTGGGGTTTTTTAACTCTTAAGCCCAGAAATGCCCCAACCAGCATAATGTTCGAAACTGTCCCTGTGGGTTATGGTTTATGGTGCTAATTTAAGCAGCGTTATTAATAATTATTACTTACGAGCTTTAGTTGCGGACTGCAAAAACTACAATTTTTTTTCTGAATTTGTCCCATAATTTGGATCTTGACACCACACAAGCTTCCTGGAGGGAACAATTCGCCATTCGGAGCTATGCGTCTTCCCCCCCCCCCCCCTCTCTCTCTCTCTCTCTCTCTCTCTCTCTCTCTCTCTTTCTCTCTCTCGCACTATCCTTCCTTCCCTCCTCCCCCTCCCCCCTCCCACTCACACACACCTATGGGGGCTCTCGTGGCCTAGAGGTTATGGTGCTCGCCTCTTTTTAAAAGGTCCCGGGTTCGAATCGGGGTAGCGACCGAAAAAAAATTCTCTAAAATTGTCTCCTTTTACCTCCTTTCCTTTTCTCTAACAATGTTCTGTCGTCTGATTTTGTCTCCGCTTTCTGCCCACACCTCTGGTCTCATGACTCTTTCTGCAGCCTTTCTACTGTTTCTCCTTGGCCCCTTCTTACTGCTGTCTTTCAGCCACACCCCTGATCTTCTGGTGGTAGGAAAGACCTGCAACCTAGCCTTCTCGAACAAGGGCGAAAAATCTCGGAGGTCCCGTGTGCAAGTTGCGCACGTTAAAGATCCTTGGTAGTCCAAAATGGATAAGAGTAGGCTTCGGTCGGCACCCGGGCAAAATTCAAAATGTTCTACCAACTGAAAATGTTTTATGTGTCCCGCGCGCTCATATGACCTTATGCAGTTCCGAGCGCCGTAAAACGCTTACCCAAAAAATGTGTATAAATAAATAAAAATATAGGCCTATGTATAGGCATAGCCCGCACGTCGTTTTTCCTGGTGGTTTGTTACTAAAGTGTTGTCCAAAGTGTGCACTTGGGGAAACCCGGGTTGGCGAGAGGATCACGTGATACTATTTTAGTTCCTTGTTACAAACACGAAAGAAAAGTTACGTCACGCAGGGTTTTTTTTTTTTTTACAAAGGCGGGTGGCGGTACTTAAGGTGCCATGCTGCTGACCCTGACTCATGTTCCTTCATTGTCTAACGCTCCTTTGTTAACGAGAAGGAAACGGGACGTTTGTTGCACCTTACATCCTTATTAGGACCTTCTATTAGTTTATAATATAATATAGAGGGATTATACAATAATAGTATATCATTATTAAGCACTTCCATGAAATCTGCTATTTTTAATATTACAGGTATGCCGGTATACCATAATTCTAATGTGGTATCGTCGGGGATGATTCAGCAGAAAACAGAATACGCACGACCCAAAGCCTTGGCACGTGCCCACCCTACCCCCTTTCCCGTAAAGTAGGCAACTAATTACTTCTTTCTTGCCTCTCTTCTTTCTTTTTGTCTTCCTCTATAGATCGGAGGTCGTGGTCAGTTGAGAATAACACACAGGAGTATGTGCTAAAGAATTCCAGAGCGCCGCAAAGATTCAAGAACGTAGTTTGCACATTTTGTTGTAAAAAAAAGAGAAGGTTGAAAACAGTAAAATGGAATACGATTGTGTCCTTTTCATTATTATAATTACTATTATTATTATTATCATTTTTATTATTATTAGATGAGAGCAGATTTGAGAGAAAGAGGAAGAGAAAGGAGGTTGTTTTTGTTTTTGCTGGTCTTATTTTTTTTGCCACCCCCCCCCCCCTTAAAAGGGGGATGTCCTGTCAGTTTTTGACAATTAGTTTCTGGAAATTTAGGTATGAAAACAAATTCTCGTAAGTTATTCAACAAGTGTGTGAATTCAGCCAGCATATGTCGAACTCATTATGTTTGTAGAGGTGTTTCTGTGGACGTGCTTTGTTGACACACGCAGGAGACCCGAGTTCGATTCTTTAGTGGGGAGATTTGCGCTCATATGACTTGCACTTGCACTTACTAAAACAAAACAAATATAGAATCTAAATGGGGAGCATTTTTTTTCTATAGTCTGTGTGCAGGGATGATGTTGGCCCTGACAGACATGGACGAAGCCCACCTCCTAAACGATCTAAATTGTGTCAAATCAGGGCGTTAAAAAAAGCTACTTTTATTATGATAAGCCTACACATGTATCATTTTTAAAATATTATGTTCAGTCGCCTGCAAAGCCTAGGGGACATTGGTGCAAGGCCAGTCTGTGTTGATAAAAGTAGTAAATCTTGAAATAAGCAAAGGAATGCTTTGTTTATTGTCTCTTGTCAACGTCAACAGACAAGCTGTTATAAGCGAGAGTTGTAGGCCTGACGGGTTTACTATGATTTCGCGTAGGCTAAATGTGCGGGTTTTCCACAGAATTCTACACTTAAGTGTAGAATTCGGTGGGGTATACTTCTTTTCTTTTTGCCACTCTCCATTAGCAAAAAATAAAAATAAAAACTTTATAAATATAAAAATTATGAGTTTTTTCCCCAAGACTCTGAAATTACAAACTTTTAAAAGATCTGAAATGTGTGTGCCACGGTGCAAAAATCAGTGCCGTTTCTTGATTCCCAGAGAACCCACCGAAACACGAAAGTGATGAAATAGCCTAGCCTAGCAAGAAGAAATCATGCGAAAGCGAGACGGAGAGAGGGTAACACAGTAACACACATCCGCTTCACTTCAGTCACGGAAGTATATTTCGGTACTAATTCTTAATGACCTCCATTTGCGCATTAATTCTAGATGACTCAAATCTGGTAAATTTTGTTCTTGGTCTTTAAACAAGCAAAAATTTCCCACACATAACGATCTTAATGTGTGCCGAGAATTATTCTTGGGTTGTAAACATTTTCAGAATATTATAAGCATCGACGAGATAACTATGGACTACATTTTGCTCGTTCGACACTTTAACTCAAGAGAGATAATTCATGACAGAAAAATGGACGACAGTGTGCCTTTTATTTCCTCTTCTCATAGCAGTGCCTGATAGCAGTGTTTTGGCTATTTTCACTGGATATTTCTTGATAGTGTGAGTTTTCCTGGTGTGATGATCAGGTGTTTATGGCATGGCTCTTAAGAACATATTTATTTTTGATAAAGCAGGTAACTGGATAGATAGATTCTAGATCTATGGGAATTGATTATAACGTTTGAAAAGGAGACGAATGAGTGAGACTGAGAAAGGACAATAATAGGAGTCATTTTTACTAATCTATAGATAGGCCTATCTTACTACTAATTACTAGATCTAGATTTCTAGATCTACTCCTGGACCTGGCTGTAGTAGTTCGCTCCCATAGTATCTGTGTAGAATCCAGGCCCTAGTAGATCTAGATTCTAGATCTAGATTCTAGATCTAGAAAGCTGCGTCTTTTCTACGTTTAACGGCATGTAATATTACGCTATTTAGCGGATTTCCGCTACCGCCATGCCCTCCGTTAAACTCTGCTACCGCTACAGCGGGCCAATCAGAAAGAGAGTTGCTGGAAGCAGGGTGACTGCCAGACCCTGGAAATTAAAAAAAAAATCGCACCTTTGGAAAATATATATAGAATCTAGATCTATTATAAATGATCTCGAGTATTTGAAAACCAAATCAATTTAACTTCTTTCAGTTCATTTTTGCCGGTAGCGATTGTGATATATTAATTCAGCTTTTCCCGGTCTGAGGGTACATTTCACGTTCAATTGGCGGCAAGCGGAATTGTATGTTACATCGAGGCTCTACCGGAAAATCAAGATATACTTTTGCTTTCGTTGCCACCTAGAAATTTGTCAGTAATAGTCTGATAACGCAACATAAATTTTGTAACATGGAAGTTCGGCATTACAAACGTGGTGTCGCCATGAAAATAAATCAATATTCCTCACTGCGCTGTCACTTGTGGGGGGAAAAAAAAAAGAAAAGTCTTAAGTTATACAAAAAAGCGTCTTGTCGGGCTCGCCATTGTGACCGGTCAGTGAACCTGCGCGCGTTCTGAGTGGTGTGAAGTACAAGACTCCGGGATGGGGGAGATTATTGATTTTTTTTTTAAGATGGGGGGAGGGGGGGGGGGGGGCTGAACCCAGCACCAGAGGACCAAAAAAAAACTGAAACTGGAAGCAAATTTTTAATATTAGAATTTTGATTTCCTCTGCTACAGCTCTCTGCAAAGTAAAGAGCACGTTGGTGCAGGCCTTGTGTGAAATCGGGAACGTCATAACTTGTAAGCGTGTTCTTGAACTTAGGGGCCTAAGTGTTCACGTTTCATTGGATGGGTGACCGTAAATTTCTCTATAATTTTAGCTTTCTGTTCAAAATTCACAGATTTTCAGTTGTCACTGCATCTTGTCCTCCCTTAGTTCTTACACCTCTCACACTGAATAGGTGTCTACTTGAGCTATTCAAGTTATTACTCTACTTCGAGTTTGAACTTTAATTTCTGTCTTTCATGTATCATGACACCCAGACTGGTACATGACAGTCAATATTCTGGTTCTAGGCCTTTTTTTCAGGCTCAAGACATGATATATTTTTATAGTCAGGCGAATATGATGAAGGGAAAATATAAAAATAAGTCGCACTAGTAAGACTCCAGTGCGCCACCACTTTCTGTACATAAAATCAAGATTGTAAATATTTGGTTAGTGACTCTTACTTGAAATTATCTTCCAAACCCTCAAATTGATGTGAAATAACCTTGCTTTGATAAATTAAATTGGTGGTTTTTATTTCAGCATTCTAGGGTTCAACAGTAGATCTATAAACTATAATAATAATGGGTGTTTCGTGAAAGTGGGCTTCTGTTGCGATCACCTCGAAAGTTCCTCCTGTTTTAAAATTCTGAGTTGAGACCCATGAGCTCAAACCCGTCAATGTCTCTATGAAGGAAATTGTTGACATTCGTACGGGTCAATACTGGAATTCCGAAATGTTATTAACATACCGGAAACACATCATTCTATGTGGTACCTCCTCGGCCTTCTCAAAATAGTCTGTGGGTATCCCCTTTTGTAATTCCTGTTCTTTCTCGATCCATTGCTACGTACACAGTTCTTCTTGTTGCATTAAAATGTCTGGCAGCAATGGATACTGAGGCACTGCCACGGATCATTTCAACAAGCTGATTTCGCACCTTTTCTCTAGGCGTGGCATCATGAAATGTAGATAACAAAAGTTTTTATCACTGGCGAATTGTTACAAAACTGACAAAGCTTTGATGTGTACTTCTTTTAAAACAAATCATTGCCGTGTCATGAGTAATTAAAAAAAACCCACAAAACATTTAACACGCATGCTGTCACCAAACCGCTTGCGCGTTCAGAAATCTGAAAACAAGTCGCCAGCGACAGGTATATTCATGTAGTCAATGTGTAAATTTGAAAATAATTGGTGATATAGATTTGTTTTTATTGAGCTTTAAAATGTACTTTAAAATGTGACAGAGTATAACATTGAATATATTGTCCCCTGCTGCTAAAATCCTAAAACTCTCCATCAGGTCTCAGCAGCAATCTTCCACTTCCAGTTTGGAATGTTTTATTCAGACTTGGTGGTCGGGTAATAAGGTGAGATTCCGACTCACAGATGTCCCTGATAACTGTTGTAGAAGTAATTGTTCTCTATTCTCTTACTTACTAGACTGACTGACCTACTGATTTTTTCTACACTGAACTATTTTTAAAAAAAATTAATCCAGAAACATCCTGCCTGTAAGGACTTCTCTGTTGATATCCACCCCTTGGCGCTCATATGACCTGTATGCAGTTGTGAGCGCCGTTAAACCTCTACTAAAACAAAAAAACTAAAGCAACATCCAGGCAAGTCGAAAATAGTGAAGCTAGGAAAAGTTTCAAGCCCTGCAGTGACAGTGGAAGACACTCCCTTGGAAGAAGTGGACTCTTTTACCTACCTTGGAGGTGTCATTGAAGGTAAAGGTGGAACCGGGGAAGATGTTAAGCAAGAAGCGCCAAGGCAAGGTCAGCATTCAAGCAATTATCAAAAGTCTGGAAAGCAAGCAACATCTCACTGCGCTCCAAGATTCGACTCTTTTACTCCAACATCTAGTTTGTGCTCCTCTACGGCTGCGAGACTTGGAAGACAACAATGACAGTAGTGAATAGAGTCCAGACTTTAATCAACAGATGTATGAGGAGTATTCTAAGAATTAAGTGGCTGGATAGAATATAAGAAATGAAGAGCTGTGGGAAAGGATAGGACAAAAGGATATATAATATAGAAGTAGAAATAGGACTAAGAAAATGGCGATGGATGGGACATACCTTAAGAAAGCCCAGCGGAAACATCACTGCAGTGGAACCCACAAGGAGATCGAGGCAGGGGTAGGCCACGGGAAACATGGAGGAGATGCGTGGAAAGGGGCATGAGAGAGATGAAGCTCACTTGGAACAAGCTTGGCCCAGGACAGAGATGAAAATGGAAGGAGCTTGTATTTGTATGTGGCCTATACTGCCAGGGGTGAAAGTCATTGATGACGATGATGAACATCCTGCCCCTTCGATGCTTTATTTTTGGACTTATAGTTTACTTTCTATCCTGTGTGACAACGTCTATAGACTTAAATAATTCTAACATTGATCTCCTAAGGCGTGCCATGTGGATTTTTGTTTGTTCAACAGGGCCTCCTCCTGAAGTGCTGCTGTTGCACAATATGAAACATAATTGTCACATATGTACTACAATCTACAGGTAGTGAATTTAATTGAAGTGAAAAAAACAAGCACATGTCATGACATGAGTAGGCCTGGGCTATTAAAGTTATCAAGGAAATCTGAAAGATTGAATCTTACAACCTAGGACTACCCAAATCCACCTGTCTATAAAACGCTCCACAAGAGCTTGATCAAGAGTCTTCCAGAAGTGCATGTGTTATTCACATTTGCTGGATTTTGGTAATCAGGACTGGGTCAGGGTAAGAGTAAAGATAACCCAACCTTACCCCTGGTCTTAACCCTTGTCACCAGTATCGCAAAAGTTTTTCTAGACTCTAGATTCTGTAGCCTTTAGCTCCTTGTAAGACGGATTTTTTAAGGCTTGAAAGGGTTAAAATTAATGTCGGCAAAGTGGAAAAAGAGAAAGGACATGAACTGAAGCGTGATCTCAATCAAAAGAGAAGCATTGTATAGTACTAATGTCAATGAACAAATGATCCTTCTAATTCAAACAATAAAGTTTGTCTTTCAATGGCAATGATTTGCCTTCAAAATCATTGGGGAAAAAATTATTATACTTGTCATACACATTGTTTGAGATAATCACAGTAATCCACCGTACCTAAACACCACTGCATTATAAATTCATGTCCAACTCTGGGTTTCCCACGTGTTTTGAGGTTACATATGTCATAGTAATTTCGATGTTCGTTGTTTAAGCACTGAGCTGCTGCCAGTGAGTGCCAGTTTTCATGGGAAAAAATATTTTGTGTTCTTCACCTTGATTTTGAAGTCCATAGTCGGTCATACATCCTACCATAATTGCAGCCTGCTTTTGAGAACGGTTTGGACAGAGTGCTGGTCCACTTGGCTGTGCACCACGATAATACTGTCTATATATATGTAAAAACATTAAGTTCCACCTGACTGAGCAGAGCATGGTCCACTCAACGTTCTACCATGGTAATGCATTGTACTACACAGAGTAATGTTTTACTATAGATCGCCTCCACCCCCCACACACACACACCCCACCCCAGAAAAATTACAAAACCACCGAAACGTTTTTAACACAGCCAATGACCGTCCCAAGGTAAAGTGTTGTGGATTGTAGTAGATTAATTTTGCAGACCATCAAGTGAAATAGTTGTAAGACATCTGGTGGTAGACTGTCATGTAGACCAGAAACATCGCTGTGGACTGGCACTCTGGACAGTATAGTTAAGTATAGCTACTGGGAATTTTGTCCCTGTTGTCATGAAGGAATAACATTTAAATACATTTTTTTTTGTTTCCAGAGGATGGTCTTAAGTTATAGGTGCCTTATCACCTTACGTTAAAAATCTTCTGAAATGTGTGTATGGAAACATTACAAGGACAGGACAACACTAGTTATGGGAGGTCTTACGCTCATGATCATGTTTTAACATCAAACTGAAGTGTGGCCTATGTGTGGTACTTGCAACCGTAGAGTTAGCTGCAGTCACATTCCTCTTGTAGGCATCTTTTATGTTAGAAAAGGTTGACCTCCCTCTTTTCTTCCTTTCTTCCTTTCCCCTTATCTGTTCTCTAGAAAATCCTTCAGGTCTGTCCAATCTTCATGGAGGCAAAAATCCAACCATCTTGAGTCGATCGCAATTTAGCGACATCATCAGCAAGAAGTAAAAGGCCTGATTTTCTGTCTAAAAGTATAGTAGTAGTAGAGTCTGCCATTGGAGTGAGAGAGGATAGTAAAATTTTCCTCTCATGTCATTCATGAAAAACAATCAACAATTGCAGCATTATTGCTGCCATAGGAAACCAAATCCAAAGAGGATGGAAGCAACTTGAATGCAAGCCCTTGACTCTGCTTTTTATCTTCAAACTCCTTTAAGAAGATGCTCTATGAGAGGTGTCAATATCTACCACAGATTGTTCATGAGTGTAGAGTTTAGAGGTCGATAATGGGACATGAAGTCCTCTCAAGTGATTTTGACTGAGTTTTTTGTTACAGAATTAGAAATCAAAAATGCCTTTGTAAGCTCTGTTGTGAAAGTAACATAATGCAAAAGGGTCTGTTCTGCTCCCTGCACTACTCCTGTAGCCTTTGTGAAGAAACCACCATGTCTGACATTGTCAACCTATTGCTCGAAATCTGTTGTGTCCCTCTGGATACACACATTCTCAGAGATATTGAAGCTTTTTCTGCCCAATTTTGGCCTGCTTTTAGATTAGCTAAAAGTAATTTTTGGGAGGGACAAAGAGGCTCTGCCTTGGTTAGGTTTCTGAACTGTCTTACAGCTTCATGTGCAAGAGTACTGGTTTGGCCCAATAATGAGTGGACACCTTTCATGTGTAGGTTTTGGGTTAAAATCAATTGTTCTATATAGATCTTATGATATTAAAAGTTGTTCTCGTTCTATCCAGCAGTTTATTGGGTTATTTTTGCACACAAACTACTTTGGGCATGAGATCACTTCATGTATTATGTTTATGTATTGCTGCTGTTAAAAGCCTTCAGTGGACTCTATAACCCATCAACCATGTCCCATTTGAAATTCATTTTGATATATAAATATTCCCCCTACTGAAGGAAGATGAAATAAGGTCTTGTTTTTGTAAAATTGTATCTTGCTCTGAAAATGTTGTTTCTTTTTTTTTTTCAGATGAAATGTTTGTCTACTGGTTGGGAACAGAACACAAAAGACATTTTGAATTCAAATTGTGAACACTATGGATGATGTCTTCTCTTAAACAATCAAAGTGTTTCTTATATTGTAAATTTAAGACTCCAGTCTGCTGAAATGGCAGCAAACAGAATCAAAGGTTTAGTTAGTAGGAACAAGCGACGTTTGAAAGAGGATGGATTTGATCTGGACCTCACATGTATCCTTTACTCATCAAGCATTATTTCTTCAGTACTTTGAATCTGTACAGTAAAACCTGTCTTAACAGAATCTCCCCGCTTCCCCCTTGATATTCCTCTTTAATTACCTGTATAAAATGGAAACCTGTCTAACACGGAAACGGAAAGAAAAATCCGCTGCCTTCCGACTTGCGAGGGTCTCGCCTGTCTAAGACGGAAAATGCTTTACCCGCTCAACCCTGATTTGAAACAAAACTCACAAGTTTGGTTCCGATGTCTCTAAACTTAATGCCATGGTCATGCCGCTGGGTGAGGAAGGGGAGTAGGAGTGCAATTTGGGGGTAGATGTTACCCCATCTTGAGCCCTGAGCAATGCAAATGGTCAGGGTAGTGTGGGTGTGAAATCTCACGACTGCCCGTGAGAGTGCTCGAGTAGCAAGCCACTACGGAAACTTTCCTGGGTAACCAGAAGCCAAAGGTGTGAAATTAGATTGACCAATGCCTGCCGCCCTGATCGTACATCCAGCGGAGAAAAGAGTTCCTCGAGGGGTGGCATTAGTTGACTGTGCTTATTACATCGATGGGTGGGGCTAAGGGTGGAAGCAAAAGAGATGTTCAAACGTTTCTGTTTTTAATAAGTCAAACAGTGGTCCTATGAAATGCAAGCACTGATGGTAA
Source organism: Aplysia californica (assembly GCF_000002075.1). Taxonomy (NCBI): domain Eukaryota; kingdom Metazoa; phylum Mollusca; class Gastropoda; order Aplysiida; family Aplysiidae; genus Aplysia; species Aplysia californica. The sequence goes on along the minus strand of NW_004797316.1, from coordinate 116,005 downwards.
TTGGATAAGTAGGCTAAGACAGAGGCATGTCATTATCAGACATGATAGCAATTGAGAGGTGTGAAGTTTTTTTACCACTGCTTGCCAATTGGACAAGCGATCCTTGATCCCACCAGCTGGGCCTTTGAACCTTTCCATCTCCCCCTAAATTCCCCTGTCTAAAACGGAAAATGTCTAAGACATAATTTTTTTCTGGCTCCCTTACGATTCCATCTTACACAGGTTCGACTGTAGTTAGGCTGATGCTATTTTATCTTGGTCAAAAGCGTTAGAGGCCTCTTGCTCCTATATTATGTAATTGTGATTGTGCTTGATTTGGTTTAATATTCTATCTGCTGGTAGGGTAAAAAGATATTTTTTTTCTCTGATTTTTGATGCCTGGGTTAGATATGGCAACCTCATAAGTCTTCCTGTGCAGATGATGTTGAAGTTCCTTTGTGAACATTATCACTCATTGTCACTGTGCATGCTATAGATTTCTTGAAAGTTAAAAAAGTGCTGGACATGGGCAAGCTGTATCATAAAAAATTTCTAGTCAGTCGGTCCCTAGACTGACATCCATCCAATAAAAATTAAAAATGTTGAGTACTATATAAAGTAAATCACTTGTACTTTTACTGTCTTTAAATAGACCTGAAATTCAACTTGAAGAAATATGTGTTTGTAGATTTGTTTGTTTGTTTGTTCTAGACCTGAAAGTGAAAGAGTTGAATCTTATCCTATTTTGTTTCCTTATCTAATAATTAGATATTACTCCCAACATTATTGCCATGGGTTTTCCTGCAGAAAAGCTTGAAGGCTACTACAGGAATCACATGGAAGATGTCATAAAGTAAGTTCCTTGGAAGTGTCAATGAGAATTTCAGTAGTCTCTGATTTGTATAATGGTTCTTCATTGTGTACCATGATTAATATTTGCATGCTTTTCTTGCAATTTTTAGGTTGTCTTTTTTTTTAAATTGGAAAAGCTTTAAGATAAAAGATTTAAGCTGAGTCATTAAATTGTTGGAGGAATTCTTACAAACCATTTTCGTGAATGTAGCATATTTCATGTTGACATGTTTGGTTGTCTTTCTAAATTAGACTTTAGTAGCTAGATCCAAGAATGACAGTTGTATAAACATCACTAATTTTCTAATTTAGTATTGAAAAATATTGTTTACTTCTGAATATTTTCATGTTAATGTGATCTGTTGTGTATTTAGTATGGCCTAAAAGAATATGAGGGTCAACTTAAAACATACATTCATAAATTCTCTTTCAGATTTTCTTCTCAGAATCTGATTAACATTTCAACAATTGCAGTTTTCAGTATGTTCCAACATAGTGTAACACGTACTTTTCAAGATTTTGCTATTAGACGGAGTTGTCTATCAAGAACATAAACTTATGAGTGTAATTAAAGAAGCAAAATAAAATTATCTTCTGCTAGCGTGCTTTAAGGCTATTGATGTATTTTTCCAGTGTGATGTTAGCTGGAGACAACCCCGTAATATGCTGCTGGCCATACATTATCTTATACAAGTTCAAGCACTATCCTGTATTCTTTTTGAACAACAGCTCCTATGGGATTATTTTTCAGAAAGTTGTTCTCTATGAGTTTTGCATTAGGTAAAGTGCTGTGTTAATGTTAGTAAATTAAGAACAATCCTTTTTTTTTCCTTGCACAGGTTTTTAGAAGCCAAGCACAAGGACCACTACAAAGTGTACAACTTGTGAGTCCCCTGCTTTAATTTGTTCCTTGCCCTGTCATGTTATTGTCTTCTTAGCGTCAGGTTTGTTTTGGATCTTTATAGTTCTTACAACTGACAACTACATGAATAATTTAATTTGGAGTCCAGAGAGCAGGATGTATGGGAAATGTAGTAAACATTTTGTTACAAATAAAATGTTGCTCATTGTATTTAGTCCTTAGAGTGACAAATTCAAAGTTGAAAGATATTCCAAGTTTGAAATTTGCAACTTTGGAACCAAAGATTTTTTGGGGGTACATTTCAGTGTGTGCTTTTTATCTTTTATTAGTCCACTTGGTATATAGTAAGCCCACATATGTCTTGTCTCATTCTTCTATTTCTTTTTCAGTGTTACAGTTTGAATCATGCTAATCTTCTTCCTGACAAAATGTGGAACTTGTCAGAATATTTTGTAGTACACTACATCTCAACATCTACTGAGCAGCATTACTCGCTTTTCTGTTTCTTGTTAGACACTGTACCTTATCTATGGATCTATTTTGTTGTTGTTTGAGATTGCTGTAAATGTTGCAGTTGACAGGAGAATAATCAGTGGCCATGTGCAAATAAGGTCTTTTAAGGAAAGAGACTAAATATTTCCTGAATCATAGTATTAGATAAAGATTCAGGTGTTCTGTTTCTATACAAGGGCAGCTGAGATTCTATTTTTTGTATTTATGGTATTGTCATTTCTTATTTCTCAGTCCCAACAGCCATGGAAGTTTGGCTAATTACATCACAGTGGCATGCCCAATCTTTTTAACACTGTATCTATTGATTCTATGATGGCATTCTTGATGTTACCAACTAATTCAAAGTTCTCCTGTCTTTCAGATGTTCGGAGCGCAGCTATGATCCCAACAAATTTCTAAATCGCGTTGCTCATTATCCGTTTGATGACCACAATCCACCCAGGATTGAACTCATTAAACCATTCTGTGAGGATCTAGATGCATGGCTTGGTCAGCACCCGGACAACATTGCAGCTATCCACTGCAAAGCGGGAAAAGTGAGCACTGACCTTTTTTTGTGTATTTCATACTAGTTTTGGATTATTTGAATTTGAATAATGGCAGTTAAAGAGTATAGCACTTTGTCAAAAGTACCTAATTAGTGGACTGGTATTTGAGAGGATATCAATAATGAAATGATCACTTTAAGTAGCTGTGCTTCTTTACGATTTTTATTGTCAGTCAGCTTGTTGTCTAATCGCAAAATTGCATTATCTTCCCACTATAATTAGGGAGTTTTTTGTAATTAACTACTAGTCTCATTCTCCTCCAAAGTAAGTGACCTCCTTTGGTCTAAGTCTTAGTTAGTGCATATTAACAAACTTCTGTTAAGTGGGTAAGATTCAGCAGCAATTGTTTGTCTTCTTCCAAAGCTAGTAAGTTACTGACCTAAAAGATGGTTTGAACAAATTCCATTAAAAGAATTTATCTTTAGCATTATAATAGCAATGAATTTCCTGTATACTCTTCACAGTCATAGGAAGAAATATGCCTTTCGTTTTATTGAATTTGGTAACAAGAGTGCATGCCTGTAAACCGAAGGATAATTTAATGCTACAAAACTAGGTTTTTAATGATCCATTGTGTAGTTTTTTTTCTATTGAAAATATTGTTTTTAATGATCCATAGTGTAGTTTTTATTTCTATTAAAAATGTTTAGTCTGAATAAGAACTTGTTCCTATATTGCTAAAGGCTATGGACTTGTCCGACCCGCTGAAGTTGTATATTTTAAAATTTGAGTTGCACCTGAGTTTTTGTTGGCCTATCAAGGTTGTTTTCCCTCAGCCCTATGTCCTGTCAGGAGATTGAGTGAGTGATGTAAGACACATAAACTCCAACTAAATCGTTGAAATTAAAGGAATTACAGACTGACAAAATAATAATCTTGATCATGACCATTGTCTTTGTGTGGCCTACAGGGCAGGACAGGTGTGATGATATGTGCCTACTTGCTACACCGGAAACGTTTCAAGGATCCGGATTCAGCTCTCAGGCACTATGGCGCTACGCGTACAAGAGATGAAAAGGTTTTCTATATGTTTCCATTCAGATTTCAGTTGCCTTTCAGCAATGTTTCGGATGAGTCATTTTGAGAATGATAGAACGGCTATGATTCGAGATTTTGAAGTTAATCTTTTAAGATTTTTTATCGTGTTGGTCTGACAGTGACGAAAAGAATGCCAAAAGAAGAACATTTTTCCTGAATGAAGTGATTATTCCTCATTTTCTCAGAGAGTCATTAAATGAATTTGGCAAATGTAAATAAAATGAAAAAAGTGACTTTGTTCAATTTCAGGTTTTGATACGGTATACATTTGTCTAGGAAGTGATTTTAAAATTCTAAGGTCTTTTTACTGGTTCTCGTATCCAGAATTGTCTTACAATGACATTACGTGGCATGAAAATGTTTTTCACTTCCTTAAGTTTTCTATTTTTCTATTTTCGCACAAGCATGTCTATGATGAGGACCATGGATGTTGAGTTCTATTTCATGGTTTTGTAAAATGCAATAAACTTGTAAACATTGATAAAATACCACCACTTCTAGATATTAACACATTTGTGTGGCGATTGCTTGAGATATTTGTTCAACATAAGAAATCAATAATTCATTGAAAGGTTTGATGTCTTTTGCCTGAAAAAGCAGTCTAAAGTTGCATATTATTTTTTGCTTATTTACATTTCAGGGTGTGACTATCCCAAGTCAACGGCGCTATGTATTGTACTATGCTGACCTTCTAAAGCCAGGAGTTATGTATAGGCAGGTCAGCCTTCTGCTGAAAGGAATCAAGTTTGAAACCATTCCTATGTTTAGCAGTGGCTCTTGCAGTAAGTTTGCAGTTTATTTCTCACCTTTTTTTAAAGTGAAATCTAATACAGTAGAAGTTGTTTGAGAGCATTGCAGGTAGTCTTGGTATGTCCTATATCTTTGTTTATCCTGTTTTTCTCTAGTTTTTCGTTTTTCTTACTGCGGCATTATATGACTGATATGTGTTAATATGCTATTCATCCACTCATATGAATAAGTAATGTAAGTAAAAATAAAAAAGACCCAAAAGTCTTAATTTAAAATATGAAAATGAATTGCAGTTCAAACTGTTTCTGAAAGTTTGGGTTTTAAGTTATATAGCATCTTATGGTGACTGGAACAGAAAATATGTATATTATATCTATGGATATTTATTTTCATCTTTTTTATTCCTTTGTAGATTTTTATCCATTTAGGCTGAAGAGAAAATTGAACTGGGCATGAATAGTAAGCATAGTGAAAGAGGCAGAGGTGTCTGATATAAATGCAGTGTGCTGCTGTTGAGGTACAGGATTTTAAGTAGCTAAGTTATTAATGTCTTTGAAAAAAGACCAGTACGGAAAGCATTCTTTTTCTTCAGATGGTGGGGGGGGGGGGGGGGGGGGGGGGAGGGGTGAAGCTTTTCTGTGTGCTTGAATATTGTAGCAGCAGAAAAGGTAGAAAGAACAGCTTTTATTTCATTCTTTTCTTTAGATAGAGAAAAAAATTTATCGTCATTTTTCAACACTTTTGCTCCTGACCCTCATGCTCTATGACGTGCCATTACTTTCTATAGACTGCTTCAATTGTGGATTCAAAGAACAGAAGGCTCAAGAAAGGTTTATCTTTTGACATATTGCTGTTAAGACAAGTACACAGTGCTACGGTGGTCGTCTCAAGATAGAGATTCAGGGTGGTGAGAATATAAATACAGTGTAGAAGGAATTTTGTAAGGGGATCGCTATTATAGACTACGTTTTGATGTTTGTTTCGGTGGAGAGAAACCAAAGATTTAATGTAGTATTACAAATGCCAAAAAATAGAAGAATGATATGTAACTTTAAAGACTGTCCTTACCACTAGTCTTTTGGTATTGTGTGAGTGGTTATTTGTTGTTTGGTTGGTTTTTTTTTGGGGGGGGGGTAGTGGTATGAAGTGAAAGATGGTTTGTTTTAGTTACAAGTGGAGTTTTGGTATATATTCCTCTATTGCTTTGGGTTTTTCCTCTGCTATGTTTTGTCAGGGCTCTTCCGTCATCGATAGCTACACTCTTGTTAAACTAAGAATGCATGCATCTTTTCATGTGTGCTGGAAGTGATGACATCACAGTGTTTTTTTGACAGCTAGCCTAGCTGTAAAGTTATATTTTGTATGAAAACCCATGTGTTGTGCTTTGTACGACAAAGAGTGCTTACATCATCCAACGTGTTTCAAAGGGATGGTTTGTCACCTTTTTGTTTGCAGGGGCACACTTTGTTTCAAATGAGAAAGGGTGGAAAGATCGTATAGGAAATACCTCTATAAAAAAGAGGCATACTACTTTGTGAAATGAAAGTAAGTTTATTTGCGTCTCATTTTTAGGCGTCGAAAAATAATCAATCAGATTTGTGGCTAGGTGGACAATATTATGTATTAATTGTTGGGTGAGTCTTTGTCTTTGCCTTGTTGACATCTGCAATACATATAATCAGTGCCTGAGGTAAAGTGGTATTTTCCCCTCTTTTCTTGAGCACTTATATATTGAAGGTCTACTTGTTTTTCAACAATCACCAACCTCATAGCCTGCCCTGTTTTCACATTTTTGCCTCTGTGTATTTTTTGGAAAAAAGAAGTTTGTTGACTAGCATTTGCAGCATGACATAAAAAGGAAACTCTTAGTAAAGTGTTTTGTTGTAGGAGTATCCATTTTCTGGAGCATTTTGTTTCTTGTGTGACTTTCAATGTTTTTGGAAGTGATGTGAAAATGTTCTTTTGAGATTCACTTCAGTAAGTCCCTGAAATTTTTCTTGATGCACCTGAACATGTCACAGTAATACTAGAGTTAAAAGAATTTGGAAAGCTGTAGATGCTGTGGGAAATTGCTTATGAAAGTGTTTCTACTTGGAACTGAAAATGAATATAATTTATAAACACCACTTGTTTTACGATTTTTGCTTGGGTTCCTCTCGTGAAATTAGAAAGGAACACTGCTGTTCTTCTTCAGTAAGTCAGACACATATGTCGTGAGATCACAGTGGATAGAGCAGGTTGGATTTCAGAAGTTTTCTTTTTTTCGGATTTGGGAATGTAGTAGGGCAGGAGAATTTTTTTAAAACCTATTCACCTGGAAAAGATTCTCTTGCATCAGCAAGTACATGGTCCTGGTGTTATTTCTTGTCATTTTTATGGGTGTGCTCTTTAACACATACTAAGTGACAATGGTAGTTCTATGTAATTGCACTTTTATAGATCTGTGTGAGGTTGTGAAGTGAGTTACATACTTACCACAAAATATGCTTTTTAAAGGTTGGGAAGTGTATTTCATATTTTTTGTTTTAAAGGTAAATCAAATGTGATCAAAGAACAAAGCAAATTATCTGCTGTGTGAGCATTTGCTATTATTCTGTGTATCAAGTTAAAGTGTGTTTGTACAAAATCATACCCAAGACAATATGTGGAGCAAAAATTCTCTCTTCAAGATGCCAGTTCAGTTCAGTGATCATATGATCCCTATCAATGTAGTGTTCTACATCAAGGTGGATATTTGTTTTGTTTTGTTGGGGTTTTTTACTGCTTTTTTATGGTTTTTCTGAAGTGTCTTGAGTTTGCAGTCCAATCAAAAGATGAATAAATTGGATATCAGTGGCAGTCCACAGTGCAAGTTCAAGCCGAATGGTAGTTATTTAACAAATGTAAAATTATGTATTGGTTCATCCCCATTTTAACAGCAAATTTGATGTAGCGGGTAGTGAACTTTTTCATACTGATGTTTGAAAATTTCCCTATGGTGTCTAAATAGGCCCTACATAATTCATTTGAAAGTTAAATTTCTTGTGCATGCATAGATCAGATATTCAAAAAGCCAGACTTTTCTCTCTCTTTTCGAATCATTGATGGTATATTTTATTTCTGCCAAAATTATGGTGGGAATTCAGGGTCCATAAGAAAAGTTTTATTTGTTAGAATCCCTGCTGATTACAATATTTCCACGACTTGAAAAAAAAAAAAAAAGATAAACTGGTTTTGGTAATGTAAAAATATGGATGTATTAAAAGACATTTGTAATTTCACAAAGAGTGATGGGGGGGGGGGGTAAACCAGGCTGCTTTTTGAGTTTATCACCATAAAGTATAAAGGTTATTACTAATCCAGCGTAACTTACCTCTTCGTGCTTTTTTTGTTTTGTTTTTCTTTGTTTATTGGGTTGATAAAATAAAAGGTGAAAAGGCCATCCTGCCTCTGAATGTTGTGCTACCAAGTATTGCAAGTAATGGGTATGTGAAGAGATTTGTCCGCCTTCCTCAAGTACTTAAAGAGTAACTCAGGAGTTGTCTAGACCAGTGCTTATGTTGACCTTTTTATAAACAGTATGTTGTTCATCTCAGAGTCTTCACCACAGAGCATTCTGCTTGTGCTCTGAGGGACTAAGATGGTGTAAGGGCTTGAATTTTCATGGGCGAATGATGTTTTCATGTAGTTATGAAGCCTTCAGTCTGAGGGCAAACATGACTATGATTTGTTGGAGATTATCACTAAAATTTTTTTAAAGTGTCATTCTCACTTGACATGACTTTGTTGTTGTGTTTCCCTGTTCTTGTTTTATTCTCTTGTTTCTTAGTTCTCCTTGTTAAGACACACTGGTGAACATAGCGTGCTACTGACTTTATGCTGCTCAAGTTACCCTGGCCAAGAGAGTTGTTGGAAAGTCATGTAATACACAACTGTCCATAAGTGTAGGAGAGGGAAGGGATTTTTAATTAATTTTTTTTTTCAGGAAGGGTGGGGGGTGTAACTCTCCTGTCTAGAAAGTTCTGTGCCTGCTACTGCTGCTGCTTTTTTGATAATTTTGGTTGGAAGGATGGGGTGGGGAGAGATTGAATAGGAGAGGAGGGTCAAGGTTGATACTGCTTAACCCTATCCGTACGTCGTGTTTTACTAACGTATCCGTACGATGTGGGGAACTCTGTGCCACCACTTTCAAAGAGGAAATTTACTTGTTAATCCGATCCGTACGCTTTGCATAGCAGTCTGTCAAAATAATTTTTTTGGGAGAAATACTGAAAGTTTCAAAGAGATCTTCGCACTAGAAGTATTCTAAAATGTGGAGAATACAAACCGGGGGGTACAAAATGACTCCAGGGCGTACGGATAGGGTTAAAGTTTGCAAGTTGTGGCTATCAATTTTGTGTGTTATTTGTCTTGTGTGTTTCAGTGTTCATGAAATATCTTGTTGATTGTTTCCAGGATGGAGACCTGGGTTCTCCTTCCCTCTACCCAGCCACTCCACTCCCCATCCATACCCTACCCTTCCCTTTACTTTGAGCAATGAGTTTGGGTGCTGAATGTGTTGACCTTCTGTGTAATGTGATAATAAAAATGTCCAGGGAAAATGTTTTTGATAATGTTGTAATAGATAAGAGATGTATTTGAAAAGTGTATATTATGAAAATAAATATATTTTTCATGTCTTTGCACAGTTGAATACTCGTTTGTTAAGAAGTCTTCATCACCATTTTGTCATCATAGCTTGCGCTTTAATGAAATAGGATGTGAAATATTGCGTGTCTGTAGATGTTTTGTGTGCACGTCCTGGTGTACAGTTTTCACAGTATTCCTTGTTATGGTGACAATGCATGTGTCATATGTTACTTGAAAAACAAACAAATGGCAGTTTTTTTTTGTTATTTTGAATTTTAATTTTGATGTTTTATTTCATGACGCTACTACTAGGCTATGTTTTTGTAGCATAGATGCTGTATTTTTCCTTTTCCTTTTTTGAATTGGGAATTAGGGTTTAAAAATGTATGTGAATGAACAACAACTATCATCAAGGAGTGATGATGACATGGATACTTAACCATCTGTCTGTCTCTTGCTATGGTTCCTTCAAGAAAAATGGCAATTTAGAGCCCTTAAAGGATGAGTTTTAATCAGCTTTGGCATCCTTGTAAAGCAGCATAAGAATTTCACAAGTAGTACCTTGAATGACAAATGGAAACCCCTGTTCTTTAATACTTTCCTTCTCTTGATCTATGTGCACACATTGCCAGGAATATGTCATAACAAAGTGATAAATGAAGTCAAATATTTCAAAATTTATTTAGACTTTCAGAGTGAGTGATGATTCTCCCCACTTTGCATAGAATGTGTTTTAAGAATAGAAAGGTGTCATATCTGCCTACAACAAGTTTTGATCCAAGACATGAAGTAGAACAGGTGAATTTCTGTTTTATGTGCTTTCATGTGTGAGTATTTTTCATATCAAGTGAAACATTTGAAGAAGGTATTTCTAAAAACTTTACAAAATGAAATGATAATAATATTATGATTGTGCTGACCTTTTTGTGACTAGAAAGGTCTTCCAACAGGGAAACGAAAAGCCTGTAGCAAGTTGTGTACATGTATTTGTGTACGTTAAAATACTTTTATTTTCAATGTCATAGAGTGTCCGGATGTTTTCACCCCAAGTATCTTTTTCTTATTTCATAGCTTTCATCCCAGAGATTGAAGTCTTTTTGAGGCTGCCAAACGGTCACCCTGTAGGTGTTTGTCTTTCTAACTAGTGTTAAAGGAACTTGTGCACCTTTATAGTGGTATTACCTTTGAAGAATAAGTGTTAAAGTTTGAACCTCCAATTGGCATAATGTAAGTCATTCTACATTTGAGGCTTTAATTATCTTATTTGATACCACCTTGAGTACTGAGAACAACTGAAGTCTGATCCCTCACTGGGCTGATGTAGCTGATGCTGTTTGGGGAGGGTACTCCAATTTTCAGTGTCATTTCTATTCTTATGCATTCAATAAAAATGTTTGCATAGTCGTGTCTTTTTCAACTTAACTGAGCTTACTCATGGGATTGTTCAGTAGTATGACTTCTCGTGTATGTAGTTTAAATTGTATATTAAAATTGACTTGAAGATGAAAAAAGTTCCATTTTAATAACTACTATAATTTAAAGTTGAGTTAAAACCAATACAGCATTGACTGTAACATGGATGTTGGGAGCAGTTTAAATATATTAAACTTAGACTTGTTTGATTATTTCTGATGTTTTGTAAGGCTCTGTGGTCGCACACTTTTTTTAAAAAAGGCTGCGATGATGCAGTTAATCGACTGGCTTTTGCCTGGATGAAGCTGTTACACCTTGTTTACATGCTTTAGGCTTCAGGATGATACAAAACAGCTGGAGTAATCTCTTTCTGGTTCGTCTCATGGTCTTTAGTAAAAAATGTTTTGTTTTATCTTTTCTCTCTTGTTACTAGCAACATGGGCAGTGGTCACAGCTGTAGTAGTAGTATTTTTGTAAGACATATGATGATGATGATACCATTCAATGGTTATGACTGAATGCTCTGTTATGGTAACACACCTGTTCTTCGCTTATGATGATCTCACTTGTACTTTGATTAGGCAAGAAATTAACTAATCTACCGAGTTCCCGATTCTACTAAGAAGGCAGTGGAGTCCTCTTGTAGTGAATGCTTGTTGGAAATTCTTTACTAGTGAACAATGGCTTACAATAAATCTTTTGCCGAAAACAATTGCTCATGAGAAGTGCTGTTTACTTTGGAATCGCATTTGATGAGCTCTGTTTTGTAAAACTATGTCCCAATTTACAGCTTTTTGGGGGCCTTTCAGCTGTATTCCCCTTTTTAGGGATACGAAAAATCTTTCTTGAAATACACTCAGAAGTTCATTTCAAGTGGACTCGGCTATAATAATATAGTATACTTATAATGCATCATAATACAGCTGTTTCTGTTTTGTCATTTGAGCTTCAAATTTCGACAAACAAAGGTTGTCCTGCTTAGGTTTGATTTTAACTTTGATGATTTCTGATAAGTGAAAATTTTTATTTGAAGGGTAATATAAATTTTCTTTATTTTCTGACAGCATTTATGAAAATTGTATGCTGTGCACCCATAACATATTTTGTTTCTTTATTTGGTTATGTTTTGAATGTGCGTGGTTTTATATGAACTTTATGCTTAGTTTCCATTTATTACTTCTAAACTAAATCAATCATTGATTTAAGATTATGAAGCAGACTTAACTGGCTACTAGTGGCCTTCATAGATGATTACTGATTCTGTCCTTTTCCCTTTCCCCTCTAAGGTCCATTTTATTATAGGCTCAGTGGATGTTGTTTGAAATGGAAGATATAAAAATCAAAGTGAATAAATAAATATGAGGCATTGTGGTGAAATCAGGCGCTCATCAAAATAAAGAAATTGACTAAACGAACATTTTTCTGCCCGTTGGCAAATTTTATAGAATTTTTTTTCCGCCCAACACCTTTTATGTTCATTTTAAAACACATATATTTATGGAAATTACTGAAAACATAGATTAAAGGCACAGAAATATATGTAAATTTTCAGTTTCCAAGGACTCTCCAGCTTTGGAAATCATCAAATTTAGGTGACCATTTTCTCACTAATTATACCTCTGGAACCAGGTGACCCCATCTCCTTGAATCACAAATATCTTGATAGATGGATATTTTGTTCCTCAAAAGCGTGACAAATGAACAAGCTTTAAGGTGATACCAATAACTCTACATGCCCAAAAATTGATGAGCGCTTGATTCCACCGCGCCGTGACACAAATATAAAATTTGAGTCTTCTTGTTGTGTTTTGTGGTGACACTTTCAAACCATTTATCTTTTTTTTTAGGCCAGACTGTCCTCCTGAACTTAAGTGTTTAAGGTGGAATCATCTGCCTTTGCTATGGCCTATTTTGTGTTGAGAGGAGACTGGATGCTGAAACAAAATCGTGTTGAAATAGGCCGGAATGCAGTTGCCAACCAGTACCTACAAACGATTTTGTGCTCAAGTACGGTTTAATTTTTGATAATACGTATTCTCTTTCTCTTTTTAATTTTGTTCCTCACAGACACGTGGATCATCATCATCATCATTGCCTTTCTCACCCTGCACCAGGGTATAGGCCACGGACAAACACCCCCCACTTTTCTCTATCCTGGGCTAGCCTCTTGATGTTATTCCATGTCTTTCCACTTTTCTGTACATCGATTTCTGTGATTCTTCTCCAAGTTCCACGAGGTCTTCCCCTTGATCTCTTGCCCTGTGGGTTCCAATCCAAAACTTTCTTTGTTATGCAGCTGCCTGACTTCCTGAGAGTATGTCCAATCCATCGCCACGGCCTTCTTCCTACCTCATCTCTGACTGGGATCTGTCTTGTTTTCCTTAACACTTCCACATTGGTGACCCTGTCTGTCCATCTGATCCTCAGTAACTTTCTTAGACACCTGTTCAAGAAAACCTGGATCCTCTTTATACAAGTCTGCGATGCATTCCATGCCTCACATCCATACAACAGGACCGACTTCACGTTTGAATTGAAAATCCTCAGCTTTGTTCGAAGTGAGATCTCTCTGGTCTTCCAAATCCTATCCAAAGATATGAAAGCAGCCTGTGCTTTACCAATGCGGGACTTTATTTCAGCACCTGTTCCTCCCTCTCTGTCAATTATGCTCCCAAGATAACAGAAGGATTCAACGTTTTCTAGGGCCTTTCCTTTTATTGTGACCTGCTCCTTTTGTTGTGCATCTGTCCTTAGTACCTTTGACTTTCCGGGGTGGATCCTTAATCCAACAGACTCCGATATGCTGTTTAATACTGAAGTCTTTGCTTGTATCTGTTCCTGGGTGTGCGACAGAAGCGCCAAGTCGTCTGCGAAATCCAGATCGTCCAACTGTGTCCATGGTGTCCACTGTATACCATTTCTGTGTCCTCTGGTGGTTTCCTTCATCAGCCAGTCGATTGCCAATATGAAGAGGAACGGTGATAGTAAGCATCCCTGTCTCACTCCAGTCTTGATGTCAAAGCTGTCCGTGAGCTGGCCATCATGTACAACCCTGCAACTTGTCCCTTCGTACATGCTTTTGATGAGGTTCACCAACTTCTGTGGGATTCCGTGGTGTCTCATTATCTTCCATAGTGTCGCCCGGTCTATACTGTCAAAGGCCTTCTCGTAGTCAAGGAAGTTGACAATCAGCTGGGAGTTCCACTCCAGGGACTGTTCCACAATAACCCTCTGCGTGGCAATCTGGTCGGTGGTTGAGCGATTTTTCCGGAAACCGGCCTGTTCATCCCGTAGTCTTGGATCCGTTCCTGTCTTGATTCTTTCCTGAACGATTCTGTTGAAGACCTCACCTGGTATTGAGAGAAGAGTGATCCCTCTATAGTTGCTGCAGTTGCTGAGATCCCCCTTTTTTGGAAGCTTCACGAGGTGTCCTTCTTTCCAATCCTTTGGGAACTTGCTCTCATTCCAGATCCTGGTAAACAGTGGGAGTAGGATGTCTGCCATCACATTGGCATCTGCTTTTAGGGCTTCAGGTGGAATCTGGTCAGGACCGGCCGCTTTACCTTTGTTCAGCTTCTTAATGGCATCCAGAATCTCTTGTTTTGATGGAGCATCACAGCAGATAGGTAACTCATTTCTTGCTGGCAGTATGTTTGGTGGGTTACTCGGTGGTGGTCTGTTCAGGAGACTGTTGAAATGCTCTACCCATCGCTTAGACTGAGCTTCCTTTCCAAAAATGCTTTTCCCGTCTTGGTCCTTTACAGGTACTTCAGGTTTCCCATATTTTCCAGCAAGTGTCCTTGTGGTCTGGTAAAGGATTCACGGACACGTGGATGCTAAAGAAAAATGATTTTCTCTTGAGACCGGATCTGCAAATAATGAGAATGAAGCCCCTTAATAAGTCAAGTGGAGAGATATTTTGCTGCAGGTCTTTGAACAGCTGGAATTTATTAAAAGTAAAGCAGAAAAGTGTGTGTGAAAGGTTGGGGGGGGGGGGGGGGGGGAGGAGACTTGGCCAGTGTCCACCATCTTGACCCACTGCTTGGGTAGAGTCTATTTTTTTGGTTTTGAAAAGTTGGCAGCTATGTGAATGGCCAACATTTAGCTACATTTGGGAGTATTCAGAGTTGGTTCAGAAAAATTGGGCTTGCATCTCACCTTCAGTTCTGCTGTGAAAGGGCATGCTCCTCCCCTTCCCCCACTCACTCAATGGGTAAAAAAAATATGCAAAGTACAGTCCAGCCCCATTTCGACCACTTCAACTTTAACGTAATCCACAACAGCCAGGGTCACAGCAGCATAGGAAAAGGTGGGCATCATCATCATATTTGAAGACATGGGGGGGTCAAATAAAAAATTTTCCATTGAATGACCATAATTAAATAATAGTGTTACAGTAGTCTCCGCCTAATCGCACAGTGCTCGGGAGCGCTCCTAAGCATGTGTTCACACTTTTCACGGTGCATGCGTTCATGTGAACCTGTGCATTGAGGGGAGGGAACACAACCATCTCATTTGCTTGATAATTTAATGAACTCCCTTGGGGGGTGGGGGGTCGCTTTTGCCGAAAATGCGATGAAACATTGTTTTATAAAGGATTCCCAGGTCGTGGTTATGACAACAAAAGGCCTTGAATGAGAGTGGAAAAAAAACAGAAAGACCGACTGACTGTACTAGTGTGCACTGTCATGTCAGGAGCTGATAAGAGGAAATTGTTGGTGATGGTCATAAATGGAAAGAGCGCTTTGCCACTCGGCTTTCCAAGCGACCACTCCCGACTGTTTGTCGTCGATTGCAACTCATTAAACTCCTAGAGAGATGATATCATACATTCTGGGAGATTTTTCTCTCTAGTGATTCATTGAGTGCATTAAAGTATTTCGAATGCAGCCGATCACTTGACCAATGTAGCTAGTTCTCCAACATTCATACGTGTTGAGAATCATATTCATGGGCCTGACGAAACATTCAAGTCGCCCAAATACCAGTGAGAAACCTCTTAAAGAAGAAGTTTGGGTGACCAATCTAAAGACATTTTTCAGTCACCCCACAAACATATTGTCATTATATCACTCTGTCTGTCCAAGATCTATGTGTCCGTCAGCAGGGTGGCTTAACGCTCTCCATCACTCTCTGTTCTGCGTCTCACCAAACATCCGGTTGTCTAGAATTGCCGTAAGAAGTTAAATGCAAGCTGTGTAGGCTGTAGCGAAAATTTCCCTTTATCAAACTTCTATCTGTCCGCGTGTTTCTCGGATCGAAGCATGTGTTTAGAAGTGACCGTGCGTTTGTACATCTAAATTATATATACTTAAAAACCTGTCATATGACGAAAGCGTGCATTTGAGCAGAGCATGCCTTTGTATGGCATGCATGTAGGTGGAGACAACTGCAGTAATTCTTTCACTCTAACACACAAAAAAACTTTCATTTAAAAAAAAACTGATGACAGTTGGTCAGCAGGTGGAGAGCTCACCACTCTCTACCAGATGTATATATCTGCTTTTCAACCCGACAGAGCTCAAATGTCTTGTCAACTGAAATTATATCGCAGATTTGTTAAACAATGATAAACTTTGAAAGTATTTGTATGATCAAATGTTTTATTTTTTTTAACACAATTCAGAGGAATATGTAAGATATGTGAACACACCTTCTAAAAGAAATGAAATGAAAACAAACAAAAAAGGCAAACCTAATAACAATCAACATAGTATTATTTCTTTGCTGTTAAGCAAAATAAAATTTTTCAAAGCAGCTATTCAAACACTTTCCTAGTGTACTGGTAGTTTGGATTAAGAACAAAGACTGCAATACAAAGCTTTGAAGGGGCCCATAAAGGCTTTTGAACTTTGTAATTTTGCTGAACTACTCAATTCTAGGCTCACTCAACTGCCTCGTAAGTTTGGAACATTCTTTCTCTCTAAATTTAAGCTCAAGTTTTTCAATGAAAACTATATGCTAATAATTTAACTGACACATAAATAAAAACTTTCCTGACATTCAACGATAAACTTTTCGACTACTGTTCACTTCTTGAAACTTCCAATCTCAGAAAAAAAAACACTTGCGCTTAATACCTTCAAACAGTAACAGTACATCTACATACCCATGTCAAGTTTCCAAGACATGAAAAGAATCCTTTTAAAAGTGAGCGGAGAAAGGAAACGGAACATTATCATGTGACTCCAGGAGTCAAATTTCAAATGTCCATTTTACTTTTGATTTTACAACTTTGTGTTCACATGTTCCATAACAACAGTACACTATAATCATACATCCCATCCTGAACAAAGAACAAATCAAACAAGTATCAATATGACACCTGGAAATGTGGCTTCTCCAAAATGTAAATATTGGCTAAAAGTAACAACTTTGCCATATAAAAAATAATTTAAAAAATTGCTGCATCACAGACTTTCAGTACTGTACAAAAAAGAATGAATAAAAAAGGAAACTCAGTAAATAAAAGATTGTTAGAATATTCTCTTTCTCACACGTGTTAGCAAAAGCTGAAACTTATAAGACTGCTTACTTGTATATTGACCAACAGGAAATTTGTTGGAATTCATAATATTAATAACTTCTTCAAACTTCTTGGGTCAAAAAAAGCATTTCTGTATTATCCATGGAGTTGGGGTGTGGGGTGCACCAAATAATATGCATACATGTACATGTACACCATAGAGTTATCATTCATAAAATCTGCGTCTTTCAGTTACAAGGCAGTCGATACATTCCATCAGTCGAGCAAACTGAAGATAATCAGATACAATGCTTTTCTCAAAAACACTCCACCCTTTCTCACTAGCTTATTAACTAGGAAGAAAACGCACAACTTTAACTTTTCCATTGGGAATCCAATTTTTCCTGGCAATGCCCCAAGACACCCATTGAATTCACCCTATGTCTAGCCCATGCACTCACTGCACACGATTCAGTCGGAGACCATAATTGCACTGATGTCAAAGAACTTGCATCACATCTTCATGAAATATACATAAGCTTTTAATATATAAGGCCCATTAAAAACGAAAATATTTTCATCAACTTCAAAACATTAAAATGGTAAACCTTGGACGAAAACAGACGAACCTAAGAAAACATTTTACAACGGACAACTTTCATTCCAATTTGTACATGTACATCATTCATATATCAATAGAAGTAGAAGACACAGGATCTAGGAACCTTTTCCTCTCTTTTATTCTACTAACTCAATCTGCACAAACTGTAGCTGACTGAAGCCATGAGCTTGCTCCTCATTTGCTCTCCTCACACTCAATTAAAACACAAGAACAATCACTGAAGAAACATGTTACAAGCTGTTATCATCACTTACTGAAGAACTCATATTTACAGAATCTCATAGATGAAAGACTGCTCTATATGTTAGAATACCAAAATACTGCTGAGAAATTTGACGTGGCTTTCTTTTCCATTATACCCACCCACCGATACACAGACACACACACCCACACACACACGCATATACTCACAACCACACATACACCCACATCTGCATATATACACTTATAATAAAATATACATACAAACTGTTACAACACATCATTCCCCTGAAGTTTGAAGCTACCAACGTAACGTCACTATGTGTCATGTCAGGCACCAATAAGACAGAGAGAGTACGAACCCTGATTTTGTCATCACTCAAATTATATGGTATACATCATTCACAAAATGCAACAAGCCAAATCAATTATTTCAAAGTGGAATTTTTCAAAAATGCTATGATTTCAATTAGGGAGGTTTCATTGTATCAAACAAACTATTTGAACCTTCAACAAGAAAAGAAGAATTTGTTACCTCTTCTCATAGTAGTTATATTTTTAGTTCACGACTGACTGTGTGCAATCCCCTTTAACAGAAGACGAACATCAAACGACACCTTAAATGACACACTTATTAATAAACTTTTGAACACTGAGAAAGATTTGCGTCGGTAAATCCCCGATTACACACAACGATAAATTGTATCAAATTCGTCGTATGGGAGAACTGTCTGTTTTATCGAACTGTGTTGTCGGTTTACATGTTCCAATCTATCGTTCATTTTTCTATAGATTGAGGAGATTCCTCGTAATAAAGCCACCATGTCTCTTTGCGCCGACAGCGATTTGCCTGCTCTCTATGTGGAGGTTTCGAGCTCTGGACCTAATGAATGAAAGGCGAACAGTACCTCTAGATCACAGAAGCCCCCTCCCTCCCTTTTTTTCCCCTTTATTTTTGTATATAGCAGAAGAGTGTCTTTTGAAAAGGGTGGCCATACTGTAGGCCTACCGTGTTGTGTGTAGAACCAGAAGCTATGACTCGACTGCAGATGTGCAACGCACCGAGTGACCTTTTTGAACAGCTTCACCTTTGACGATCAACTAAATAATAAAACTACAAAAATATACATAATAACACACCAAATCAGGTTCCCAGCGAGCAACTTTGCTTATTTTGAGACGCTGATTCCGAATATATGAAATCAGTTTTTACCTACGATAATTATTTAAAAAATTTGAGTCCTGAGTTTAGTTCTGCGCGGCGGCAAATTTCAAAGTGAATTACGTCACAGTGCGTCTCCCTCAAGTGACACCGTGATCGCACGGAAAATATCAAGCAGCGCTTGATTTCTCGACTGAATCTCCAAACCATCGTTCAATCGTCCAAATTTTGTACAATTCTGTGGTTACACCTAACGATTTATTGTATGATCGCTAGATCGTCCAGTTTTAGTACAACTTATCGTTACGTGTAACCAGGCCTTAAGTTAAAGAGCAAGTAATGTTTCAGTTCTTTATTAACCCTATCAATTTTTACTCGAGACACTAGAAAAAATCCAAACGAATTTCACCAACACATAAAGACTTAGCTATACTTGACGTTACCTTCCGATGAGAATTCTCATCTTCTTTTGTCGTGAAAAAAATTCATGTTGTCATTTTCTATCACCCAAGCAGACTCATATTTCCCATTTGCCATTGCACTGCCATCAGTCTCTTTGTACAGAAGTAAGTCTGAGCAGTCCAAAGAGAGCACATAAACAAGTGCTCTTTTAAGGGTCCACAGGGTAACTCTTTTGTTTCCATATATAATAATAATATATATATCTTGCACAATTGTTCACTTATGAATATTGTCAGTGTAAATGAACGTCTCATATCAAGTCACTCTGCATGTAAAAAGCAATGTAGATACATCAACACTTTTGAGATTCAGCATATCATTCATCACTAGTTCTTAACCCTCATCCTGTGGGGGGCCGGATTTATGTCGCCCGATAGGCCTATTTCGGCACCTCGCCTTCGTTCTGGTCCCACGTCTGTCTGGCCCCTGGCTCATCTCCCGTTCAATTTGGGTCCCGCGTCAGATACGCTTTCACGCAGCTCAAGTGTATGTGCGTCAGTCTGCTTGAGTTTGTGTGCGTTTGTAGCCTTCTTCTAGAACCGCCTGTGTTGGTTCATAACCGAGGCATACGTCTCATTCAAAACACGCCAAGTTGGTAGCTCTAGATATTCGTCCAATGAAATTATAGAACAAACTGACCCACTTAGACATGAGGAGCTCGAAAGGATGGTCAGGAAACAAGACTAACAAGACTTCCAATTTTCTATATAAAATCTTTCAAATGAGCTTGATTTTGTATGAAATGATACTACCTGATAAAAAATAAACTTGTTTGATCATTTTGAATACCATTGTGCAGGTAAAAAGAACAATTTGAGTGTAAAACATTCAGAAATTGACCTATATTATCCCCTTTCAAAGCCCAGGTCATTTATAACAACAAGAGCGTCTATAAAGGTTATTCG
The DNA here is from genome assembly GCF_000002075.1 of Aplysia californica. Lineage (NCBI taxonomy): Eukaryota > Metazoa > Mollusca > Gastropoda > Aplysiida > Aplysiidae > Aplysia > Aplysia californica. The sequence goes on along the minus strand of NW_004797316.1, from coordinate 95,624 downwards.
AATGGGCATAACTACTCGTAATGTCTTATCAGTTTATGAGAGGGGGTTATTCATGTGTTCGTAACACTTTATAAATAGAAAGCTATAAAAGATAGAGTGTTATTTTCATCATCGGTTAACACACTCCCTCAGTATTCATGGCGAAAATACACGTTTCCAGGCGCGCTTGCTGTACACTAACAGTACACACTGAGTGACCCCGGCAACCTGCCCAGAGCGTCCGACATAATCGGTTGCTGATAAGATTCGCATCTCAGCACAGACGCAGGACAAGAGTTAAAGAACACTGCCCAGCCGCTGACAACTGTGAGAACGCAAATAGAAATGATAGAGAAAACTGAGTGCCTTAGATATCTTCCCGGAAAGATTCACTGGTTTCATTATATTCTTGGCTAAGTGGAAAAGACATATATTTTTGAAAAAACAACCCGAAACGTTACCAAAGCAAAAGCAAATGTATGAAAACTTGACATTAGTTAGGTGGATTATTTGATGACTGGAATGGCGAGTGGCCTCCTTGTACATGCATGGATTCCACAAAGGGCTGTATCATTGCACCAAATGGCCTGAGGACAGAAAAAAAAACCCCAGTTGCTTAAATGATATTTATAAGTCCAGCACGCACAAAGCGAAAATTGCTGGATACGAAAATTTCTTCGTTATGTACAAATTTTGCTAAGTATATGTTTTAAATACAAAGAATATATATGTATAAGCAAAGATTGAGGACTTGAACTGCTCGCTATGTGCGTGCTAGACTGTAATATCAAATCTCAACAGCAAACTTGCTGAAAACACAATATCTTATTTATTCACATTCAGGCCAATTCTTTCCTAAACAGCTTCCAAGCAGAATTCAAAGCCCAACTAACAGACTTTACCAACAAGTCAAGTAAACACGTCAATAATGTCACATACATTTATAAACAATTCTAAAAGTTACTGCATTTGTGTCGTAAAAGATATGTGCACTAAAAAATGCATAGGACAGAAACTATTGCTAAAAAAAGTCAGGAATTTCAATGCCTTGGTTCATCAAATAGATCAGACTTGAAAAAAATAAAATCATAAAAGCATTTCTTTCATTCAGTTCTTTTCATACGAATGATGTTAACATTATTGCATCTTTTAGAGAAGGACATTCAATAATCAGAACACTGTAAAAATCTACATTACATTACCAATGGAATGGGAAAATCTGTTACATGCACTAATTCATAATACAAAGGTAATTCTTTTCACCCATTGCACCAGTGCTACGACTATACTCATAGTTCATAGCTGCCACGCGCTTCCATCCACCAAGCTACGAGAATAGTCATTTCCAAATACCAGTCCACAAAATTGAGTCCGAACCACTTACAGTGGAAACCTGATATAACAGGGATGGTGGGAGTAGAGAAAATGTCCTGTTATATCCCATCCCTGTTAAATCAGAAATGCAAGGAAAGTGAGCATTTGTGGACTTATCCAGCTGTACTTATTCATGGGTAGTTTCCCTTGCCACAAGTACCCACGAACAGGGGTTTTGGCACCAACTTTCTCCATTGCCTCACATCAGAAGACCTTGGTCCACAGCACCTGCATCAGGTAGTCTCATCTGCTTTCGATCCAGAGCAAACTTTCCATTGGAGTATGCTGCCACTATCTTCTCTCTATCCTTGATTATGGTGTGAATCGACCCTTGTGGAATGTCGAACTGACGACAAATCTCTGCCAGTGGAGCTTGCTTTTTGTCAACAGCCTGGATTATTTCATATTTTTTGTCAACTGAAAGGCATTTTCTCGTGCGCTTGACATCGTTGGTGACACATTACGGTTTCGGGCTAGATCGAGGTCTGCAGCACACCGCAGCCCTCTTTCGCTTCACACGCTGCGTGTGCTTGCAGTGGCATGGTTTGCGCAGGCTTGCTCCATCACTGTGTTACTCTCTCTCTCTCTCACTTTTTACACATTGTAATGAGCCTTTGTCCCTGCTATAACCGGTTGGGCTGTGATGAGGCCCTGTTATTGCCGATAACTTTTAATAGAGACAAAGAGTAGGAAAAAACGGGGATTTAAAAAATCCCTGTTATTACCGGATCCCTGTTATTACCGGGCCTGTTATATATGGTTTCCACTGTATCTAGGTTTCTATTGAAAGTAACAGGTCAGTTGTGACTTGTAAAAAATTTTGCTAGCTTGTTTCGATCCAGTTTTTTGCCAAGTACGAGTTAGTTGTGTTGTTTTCTCACCGCAAATCATGGCAAGAAAGCGAACACTGAAATCGTCATGGATGAGAAGAAGAAGCAACAACCACAGAAACCAACAGTGCCACGGCTATTTTTGTGTTTGTTTTAATACATGAACAATGTTTTTAGTTTTGTTTTAAGTGGCAAAGAAAGTGAAAGTAGAAATAAATCTAGAAAAACAAGGCGATCGGACTGATTTTAGTGCCTTGAAAACTTCGAAGAAAAGCTTGATCTAGACCACAGATTTACTATAAGTTGTTATGAGTAAATTGAGTGCCGATGAGTCGCAGCCGGACGAAGAATATATTGTTTTCTCTGCTTTTTCCTTCCTTTTTCTCTCTACTAATATTAAAAGAACATTTTTAGTAAAATCTGAGCGAAGTTTAATATTCATAGCTTAAACTTAAATGGTTTGGGCACAATGCGTGTCCAAGGTCAGTGTGTCAAGTTCAGACCGATTCCCCCCCCCCCCCCCCCCCCCCCCCCCCCTCGCGGCAAGCCAGGTGGACACAAGTGCACAGCCCGCCGCGGCAACGCAGGGTGAATTGGGTTAAAAGTCACAAAAGGGAAGTGTTTCTTAAGACTTGAGAGAGCTGGCCATCTTGGAAGTCACGGCAAAAATAATGGGTGTATTTTCTTCTTTTTTTTAATGAATTAAACCATTTCAAAAACAAAGCAATCAGCTGAATTTTGTTCACTGCAAAGCTTTCATGTTCATCATATATTATTGTACAACTGGTTAATGAAAATCTTTCTACATTCATTTTTTTTTCTTCTAGGATCCCTTCAAAGTGAAATTTTAAAAAATTTTCCAAGCATTAATTTGCTTTCTGTATCTTTCAGTCAGTTTCAGAAAAAGTCACTGAAGACCAGCCAAATTTTAAAGCTTTTTCGATCAATGATTTTAAAAAAAATAATTTTTTAAAGAAATAAATTGACTACAGAATATGTTTTCGAAACAACTACATGCATAAATTGAAAAGTTTCTCTTTAAAATTTTTGTAAGTATTTTAGTTCAATTTGTGCCAAATTTCAGAGGTTCATAAATAAAACTATGATCACAAAGCTAAATAACCAATCCTGAGGCCTCATAAACTGACCCACAGCTTCCTTAAGATTAAGTACTCTTCCATCACAATAATTCATTTGGTCCCCAGTGGCATATTTATTGTCAACTAACAAAATCCAATACATACGTGCTAAGTACGTCTTGAGGGAGGCTGGTGATGTGAGAGGGAATATCCTTTCCTGTGAGGAACTGTGCCACTTCAGAGGAGAAGTTGTTGCAGTTGTGGTGGAATAAATGATATGTCTCTGCTCTGCACATACAGGAAATAGAATTGATATTTGTTATGAGCATTCATGTTTCACAATTTCATAAAATTTCATTAAATAACAAGTATGGGGAAAAAGCCATAATTTATCACATTGAGTTGAGTACGAACTGAATACAAAAACACTAAGGCGGTGAAAGACTTAAAGTAATTAGGGACTACTTCTCAAGCGAAGGAACTTGTGCACTAGATAGGAAAGCAGTCAAGTACATAAAAAACAGCCCTGCAGCAGCCTGAAGAATATCCACAGTCAACATTTTTTAAGCTTTGATGCTGGAACAATTTTAGGAAGTAGAGAGAAAAACATTTTATTGAAATTTCTGGAAGACATACATAGGTTTGTTTACACTTACATATAAGTGCAATAAACAATCTGATATTTTCACATACCTAAATGAGGTTTGGGCTAGTTCATGCAGATAATCCATGAAAACATCAAAAGGAATTTCTGTGACTCCTAAATCAACCTTCTGTGTTGGATTGCCAAGAATAGTGCCACCCTGTTGAAAGAGAAAAGGAATAAAAATCCAAACACAAAAAATTGAGTTTTAATTTACAATTCAAAGTACTGGTAACAAATAAATACAATAAATGATCCTTAAATAAGAATGTACATTACTATGTTCTATGAGGTCAGGCTAAAGACTCAATCACAGCAGCAACTTACCATTATTCACAAATATGTGCAATCTTTTTTATAATCTCGCTACTTTTTCATACATTTACATGGTGTTTACACTCAATAATTGAAAAATCTGACATAACTGAGGCTAAACTGTGAACTCGAATCAGTAGCAGATAAGATAAATCGTGGAACCTGATTTATTCATCAAAACATTAGTGAACTCCAGGATTTCAGTAGCTTCTACCTCAAGAATCTCTTTTGAGCTACAAAAAAAAAAGAATCCTTATTAGACAGTAGAATGAAGTAGTCACACTAGCTGCAGACCAAGCAGAAGCAAAACTAGTAGGAGGTGATGGAGGGAGAGGAGAAGGAGGAAGAGGAAAATTAAGGAAAACCAGCATCATTCACAGCCATTATGAGAGTGCTACTGTACTTGAAATGACTGATGAGCAGATAAATGGATGTTAGTGATGGGACAGCCTCCAAGGGTGCACAACCAGACCTGCCAAAGCTGTAGTCTTGCAATACCTACAGAGAACTTGAAATGGGTTTTAGGTGTGCATAGAGAGCATGGGTTTGCAGTTGCGAGCGCCGTAAAAACACTTACCAAAAAAAAAAAAGAAAAAAGAAGAGCAGGGGTTACAGTTGAGACACTAAAGTCAAAGTCACAAACACAATACTCCAGAAGTAAAGACCCACTGTACATTAATTTTCAAATACAAACCATCTTCAAGTCAATATAAATCTTCCCTGACACCAATGACCAAGTTGCTGAATGACTATGGACAGGGCCTTGCAAACTTTTTATTAATCCACAAATAAACATACTCCTTGCTATGACAATGACATTAAAATGACAAGAGTGGCATTTCTGCACATGGTTGGTCAGAAAGGCCAATCTTTACCTTTGCCAGTCTAAAAAAAGATGTGTTCATCGATCAAGCTGGTCATGCAAATCTTGAAGCTGAAAAAGAATAAGCTTCCCAAACAACTAAATTTCACAATACTTACAGGGGCGCATGCCTCTATCCCTGTGGTTCCACCAAAGAAATATTCTTGTCCAAAGGCAACTATACCAGTGTGCCACACACCATCTATTTGTCTGCCTGAAAACAGAAAACAAGAAATTAAGAAGTGTGAATAAATGGTAAACTGTTTTTGAATACATGCTTACTCCTGTAAATTATGCAAAACACATTTGACTTAATAACACTGTTCAAGGCCAAAAGAAGTAGCATTTTCTTCTCCCACAATGGTGCAATTCACAAGTACAACATTTTTCAAAACTACCTATGAGTTTGCAGAGGGAAGAAGTGAAAGGGACAGAGAACATCACAAGCAAAAAAAAAAAGAAGACAACTTGCAAAAACAGATAAAAAGATAGACCAGCCAGCTATGCCTGTCCACACCTATGCTAAACATAATAACAACAATCTCTGTAATTGAAACAGATTTATCCATCTACATCCGAGGTGTCCAAGATAATTCTTCAATTTAAAGCAACTACAGCAACATAAAGATAAATACTGTTTGTATTATTTTTCAAAACTGGCACAACTCTCTTTGTTGGAAAAAATAAAAACAGAATGTGTAGTAGGTATAGTATCCTCTATTTCTTTTCGAGGTTTTCAGTATCGCACAGTGCCTATTTTCTTATTCATCAAAGTTTACAAATAAAAAACACATGACATGAAATAAATTTTTTAAAAATCTTTCCTGCTGAATCAAGAGCTTCACCTAAACTCTGACATAAATTCTTCTTCCCTAAAAACCTATTTCATACAAACAAACTTCAGCAAACAATTCAGAGCAAAATTCTAAGATTCTTTCCATCAATGTCTTTGTACCTAAACCTCTGTAAGTCTTACCCAGAATTCCTTGAGACATTGCTCTGGCCAGACCCCCAGAGAGGTCATACACATAAACCTGCACAGGTGATGAATCTGAAGACATTTCTCCACTGGTTTGTGCTGAGCAGCAGGAGGATTATCTGGAGATGCTTTGAAGACTACACTGTACTGCACAAGATGTCTCTTAATTTGATTAATGAGGCAGTCTGGTATCCTATGTGTATCAGTGCAGGTGCAAGTCATGTGAAGAATAAAAAAGGATATAAAGTATGAGTTGAAACAATAATAATCATTTTTTTAAATCTAGTAATTTTTACTAGGAAATTGGCGTTGAAAAAGAAAGTTATGCTTTTTTGTATTATAAAGCAAATAATAATTGTATGTGCGTGCCTGAAAAAAGGTCCCAGTTGTTGGGAATTTTACATTTTGAGTTTAAAGACATTCTTGAGAGAAATTCAAAGCTAAGTAAAGAAGCTGCTTTTTAAATGTTTTGACCGAATCTTGAATATTTTAAAGCTTAAGATATGCTAGGATTTGTAAGAGGGGGTGTTAAACCAAAGTTTTGAGAAAACAGCTTCAAAGTTTTATGTTTTTATTAAGGCCTTCAGTGCAGCCTACAAAGTTTAAATGAAACGGCTAAGCTAGCCTGCCAGTCTAGCCATCCTTAAGTACGGCTAGCCTAGCTGTCTAGCCGTACTTAAGTACTTAGATCTAGGTTAGGCCCTATTGACTGAAACCTGTTGGGTACACAGGTCTCATTAGATCTAGTAATTATTCAGGTTTAAAATACATGCATATCAGTAAGGCACCTTTTGGTCTCGTCTAAAATACAAATACTTTAGATACTGCAAACTAAAATTTTACTTACAATTCAGCCATCATTAATAAGTGCGGATAGCCTGCCAGTCTAGCCGTACTTATTTTAGGCCCTATCAGAAACCTGTTGAGTACACAGGTCTCATTAGTAATTATTCAGGTTTAAAATACATGTACTGTCAGTAAAAAAGTGTCAGTAAGGCACCTTTTGGTTTCGTCTCAAAAACAAATACTTTAGGTATTGCAAACTAAAAATTAATGTACAATTCAGTATGCCTATTTTTTGCAGCTGCCATTACACCCACCCCGGGTTAAAGCTGGATCCTGCTCACCAAATCTGAGAGTGGCGATTCGCGATTCAGTCAGCTTCAAAGAATCGCGAGTACGCGAGTGCTCGTGGAACACTAAGCCTCGGGCTCGTTGTATGCATGAAACGGACCAGTGTCATATCAACGCCACTTCACAAGTCCCACTCTTGTTGCACCGCCATCGAGACGTCTCGCCCGCCATCCTCTCCCCCATCCCCACCCTTTGTTGCGCTCCTCTACTGACCCCCCATAAATTCACCCCCCCTCCTCCCCCACACCCCATGATTCGCTAAAACAATGGCTCCATAAAATTCCTTCTGTCTATTGGTTAATGTTAATTTTGTTTCAATGGGGGGGGGGTTTGGACTGTGCCATCTTTTGTAAAATAAAGGGAGCCATACTAAGAGTTCCGTTTCGACTCGCGACCCAGCAGTAGGTTATAAACAAGCCACAAGGTGGTGACAGCGACAGGGGAGTGAATCGGGAATAGGAAGGCGATACTGTTCCGCTGAAGTGAATCTCAAATCGCGTTCCGCAGGGAAGAGTGGCAATTCAGTTCTGTTCTCGCGCTAGCGACCCAGCTCTACCGCGGGAGGGAATAAAATTTTCTCTTATTCCCACCCCCCCTGAGGGGATTAAACGATATTTTACTCCATTTTTTTTACTAAGGAGTGTGTGTTCTTGTGTGCATGATCTAGACACTTGATGATTGGTTGCCACGGAATTCCCTTTTAAGGCTCTTTTTTTTCTTTTCTTTTTTTCTTCTGTTCAAAACGTGTACGAAATGAAATTGCTATTTGTATAATTTTTCATTCATCCCCAACCGCGACACGTGCGCACGAAAAAAAATGAAATAAAGGTAGGCTGGTACGGAGAAATCCGCGTTTGTTCACAGTGGCAACTCAAACAACACAAGTCCTCCCTTTTATGCAAATTAGGTAGACTCGACTCAGAAATTTACTTTTGTTTATTTTTATTTTTTTAAGCCGATCCCATCAGCTGTCGTAATTTTGTGACGGAACCTCGGCAAAATCCTTAGAGATAAAAAAAATAATTGTGTTTTGGTAATTTTTAAAGGTCATACACTCCCACTTAACTCCAGTAGGTTCTTAAGAATTTTTTTAACCCCCTTGTGTCAACAGCCTAGTGGCATAGTGGTACTCTTTTGGATTACTAATCATGTTTGCTTCTCTCACTCACAAGTTCGAATCACGGTCACGTCGAAATATGGATTTTTCCAATCATGTCATATTATGTATGTTTTCAGATATTAACATGTAACTAATAATAATATACATTACAGGTAGAGAGACAGTGGAAAGCAGGAGAACACAAGGAAATACGAAAGCAGTTTTACTTTCTTTATTGCCCAATCATATACTAAACCCTATCTTTTACAATGAGCCATTGCCAAAACGTGGGGAAAAACACACACACATCTCACATTAGTGTGCATAAAATGTGATGCATTAGTATTTATTCCTCCAAAACTTATACACAAGTCAAATATAGGATGTAGTACCTGCATTAGCAGTTTCAGACCCTATGTCAGCTTTACAATCTTGAGTTTGTAAATTTTTTGCCAAAAATGTTCGTTTTTTTAGTGATTCCTAGACTGTCATTTTGAGCACACCAATGCAAACTTCCAAGAATGTCCAAAATTTAGTATTTTTGGGTGGGTTTTTTTACATGTGCTTTGATCCTATGCTATTTGTCATCGAGAAAGGTTCACTTGCTCAAGAAATCGGTTTATTTGTTTGATTGTAAATAAACTAACAATTCGGATCACTTGTGCGTCAGTCGTGTCGTCACGGACTAGGTGTTTTCAGAAAACACCATTATTTTTCAGTAGAATCACCGTAGCTGGTTAAATCTTTTTGCTTTTTGTCGTTTATTCAATACTTCAAAAGCCGCGAAGCACGATAGGAACATCGGGTTCCTAGATCTACGATTTCGGTCGGCTGTTTAATATTCGCTGTGATTGGCGTCACTTTGCGACGTACCGGAAGTCCGAATTTTGTTTTGAACGGATCATCAACAGTGCCCGGATATAATTATTTTCTTGAGTGACTTCCCCTTACCCGCTTCCCCAGAACAGCGGAGGCAACGGGGGAAAGAGAAAAATGAAAGTAGTCATTGCCGTTAGCGTCCGGTGACGCACAAGAATTTGACGTTGAATGTGACGTACTGGACTGTTTTGAGTGTTTTTAGGCCACCCTATTGAATATTTTAGTGAAATTGCGGCGTTTACATTGGATTCCTGGAACAAGAGTGTGACGTGCGAACAAACTTTGAGAGATGGATCATTTCTGTGGTTATAGATTTAGCTTTTGTGCTTAGTGATGACGTTTGGTGTGTCGTCATGCAGCCGTACAAGACTGACTGACGTACTAGAAATTACATTGTCCTAAGAGCAAACATTTTTTAAATCATGTGTGCTCTCTTTTCTCAAACAAATAAACAAACATGTCCTTGTTTATCTGTCTAACTCAAAAATACACATTTGTTCTTTGTTGGTATGTTATGCTTTTTTTCAATACATTGTGTCATTGTGTCTTCATTGTTATGTACAAGTAATATTTGTCATCATTGCTAATATCAATAAGTTTTCAACATATATTTCATACATGCAAGATTCATTTAGAAGCAAAATACGCCTTTATTGATCTGTGTATCTCATAGAGCAAATTTGTTCTTTGTAGGCATGATTTTACATTTTCCCAGTATGTTTTGTCATCACTGTTATGTACGAGTACTGTTTGTCATAATTAGCAACATAATTGAGATCATCCACTGTCTTTGATATGACCTGATATCTGTTTCAAAGCAAAAGAAACCTCTCCTGGGTTTTTTTTTATTCTTAGAGTGCGCATTTCTCTCTGGAGGCATGACTTTGTCTTTTCCTGTACATTGTTACGTACAAGTCATGTTTGTCATCACTGTTATGTACAAGTCAGCTCCATTGATTTTGTGCTTTTGCCTCATAATAGTTTAAAAATGGTTTTACACATGTCTTTTTCTGGTACTGAGGATTTGATAACTGTATTTGTACAGCCTTTCACTATTGTGATGTGTTGTCAGTGATAATGTCCAATGTGTGTCCTTTCGTGTACATAACAATGATGACATGTTCTGAGCACTGCGTCATTGTTACAATGCTTGTCATTTATATTACCATTATGAATGGAGTTCATAGTGTACTAAGTCTTTGTTTACTAAACAAATAGAATTTAAAGTCCATAATTTGCCTTGCTGCTTATCTGTTTTTGTCATCACTGTTACATACAAGAAATACACTGGTTGCCAAACCAATAGACCCATATCTCCGAAACCCTACATCTCCTTGCTCTAATACTCTAGGAATATGAGCACTAAATGTCAATCTGTGACTGACAGAAAAGGGAGTCAAATTGGTAAGAAAATTTTTTTTGCACCACTGAGTCTCAAGAGAGTCACGTTTTGGCAATTGCTCATATATATAACCCACTCAAAAGTCCTGGTAAATTTTTACTTTTACCCCCACACACAGATACACTGATATGAAGGCTAAACTGCCATAATTTTTGCTGCAGAACACACGTGGGGCCACTAAAACCCTTGCAAATCAATTGTTTTCGTGTAAATATCAATCCTAATTGCCAAAACATCAAATCATTGTGAAATGCAGGGGGGCATGCCCCCCTGAAACCCCCCCTGTTGTTAAAAATAAGTCAAATATTACTACGCCACTGGTCCTAGTTCTGTTTTCAAACATCAATAACTCAGTAACTATTGATTTGCGGCAAAAATGAAGGCCATATTCGTGTTCAGCATGCAAAATACTACTAGAAATAAAGTATATCAAGCTTGTACATGAGACGGGTGTATTAGTAGAAAAAATGGAAGTGGCTATCCTCACCCGGGGTGAGAATAAAAATACGATTACCTCTCACCCCGGGTGAGACTTGCCAGCGTAGGTTATTCTCACCCGGTGTGAAACAAGACCTGTTTTTCCTCATTTCGGAATACTGTCTATCGGTGTG
>NW_004797316.1:81843-84338 GCF_000002075.1 Aplysia californica | reverse complement strand
CAAGACCTGTTTTTCCTCATTTCGGAATACTGTCTATCGGTGTGGATGACCAAATTGATAAAAGCCAAGAAAAAATTACCTTATAGAACAAAAGTAAGCTAATTTGATCGTCTTCAAAGATGCTATGGCTATTTCACTTTTCGAATAGAGCCGAACCACGCAGGTCGCCATTTTGTTTTGCCCGGAAGTTCTCGCAAGATCTACTCCTCCCCTCTCTCTCTCTCTCTTTGTCTCTTTCTGAATACTGTCTATCGGTGTGGACGATCAAATTGACCAAAACAAAGTTTAAAAATGATGTCGTCTACAAAGATGCTACAGCTATTTAACTTTCCGAATCGAGCCGAACTACGCGGGTCGCCATTTTGTTTTGCCCGGAAGTTCTCGCGCTACTCCTCTCTCTCTCTTTCTCACTCTCCACTGCCCACAGACAAAATTGCACGCTTTTAGGCTAACACTAACAGTAGTAATAGAACATTTGTTCACAGCACAGAATTCTACAATTCTGTTATCTCAGTGTAGAATTCTGTGGTTCAGGGTGAACGCTTAACTGGTTGGCCTAGGCTATACTATAACGGTGAACGCCCACCGGGTGAGAATAGCCAAAAGACTCGCCTCCGCTATTCTCACCCGCGGTGAGAATAGAGGTGGCCAAAAAAAATATCAAAGTCCCTTCTTTATTGCATAGGTTGGAGTGGTCGCTCGTTACGGTAGTCCTTCCCTATTTTCAAACATCAATAACTCAATAATAATAACTATTGATTTGCGGCAAAAATGAAGGCCATTCGTGTTCAGTATGCAAAATACTATTAGAAAAAAATAGATTTAGATCTAGATTCTAGATCTAGACCTAAAACGCGTAGATCTAGATTCTAGATCTAGATCTACACGAGACTGGTGCATGAGTAAAAAAAAATTATAATATTATATAATCTAGATCTCTAGATCAAGATTAGGCTAGGGCAAGATCGACTCTGGGATCTATTCTTTCGAGTCCAAATGAGGACTCAAAGAATCGATCTTGTTCCCAGACTCTAAGCTTCGAGTCCGCCCAGGGTCGACGCCTCCCGTCTCCTTTTTTTTTAGCCTGGTTCCTAGACTAGACTCCGAGAAACGAGGCAAGAATCTAAATCTCTAGCCTACCGCACTATTACAGTCCTGTCGTGGGATAGGCCTAGGGCTGTCCCACCCCACAGTCGAGTTTTTTGCTTCAAAACAGACACCGCACCAGGACGGGAGTGATCCGGCGCATAAGGCGGCTTCTTTGATGTTGGCCTAGGCGGAGTTAAAAATGCATTCCAAAAATTTCTTAAATATAGGCCAAATTTAAGATCTAAATGTACACATGTGTACATTTTGGTTGACGGCAACTTGAGAGGGGGGGGGGGGGTGAAGTGAAAGATGACAAGAGGGGTGGGGTCATTTGTGAACACGCAGTCCCTAAAAGTAAAACTGCAATCATTCGGCCATAAATAATATGATGTATTACTACAGAGTTACTACATAAAGTTGAGAATAGCCACTTTCTTTTGTTTAATGGTCAGTCTAGCCATCATATTAGTCTAGCCGTCATTAAGAATTTAAGTACGGCTAGCCTCTTCCTAATATAACAATCTAGATCTAGATCTAGATCTATATATCTATATAAGAATCTAGATCTAGATCTAGATCTAGATCTAGATGAAAGTGGCTATTCTCACCCGCCGGAAGTTCTCGCAAGATCAACTCCTCCCCTCTTCTCTCTCTCTCTCTGTCTCTTTCTGAATACTGTCTATCGGTGTGGACGATCAAATTGACCAAAACAAAGTTAAAAAATGATGTTAAAACACAAAAGTAAATTAATTTGGTTGTCTACAAAGATGCTACGGCTATTTAACTTTTCGAATCGAGCCGAACTACGCGGGTCGCCATTTTGTTTTGCCTGGAAATTCTCGCGCTACTCCTCTCTCTCTTTCTCTCTCTCTCTCTCCACTGCCCACAGACAAAATTGTACACTTTTACTTTTAGTAGGCTACAGTTGTAATGGAACGTTTGTTCACGGCTTCACGGCACAGAATTCTACAATTTTTCTGTTATCACAGTGTAGAATTCTGTGGTTTAGGGTGAACGCGCACCGGGTGAGAATAGCCACAAGACTCGCCTGCACTATTCTCACTCCGGGTGAGAATAGAGGTGGCCGATCTAATATCTAGAATATGTTAATAAAATAATAATGTAGAATGTAGAGATATAATATTTTATATAGATCTATATATGCTTACCGAGCATACTTACACTACAGCTATGAAAAGACTTACATGGGCTCACCAGAGTACTTTACTTTATATACTTAAATATGCAGTTCGAACGAATATTCCAGACGCAATAATCTATCTGTCTCAAGTCTCAATTCGACTGACTCATGAAACATGACATGGATTGTGAAGGAATCAGCTGGATGAGAAGTCGGAATTCGAGAGTTGTCGAGAGTAAGCTTCCTTGACACCGCACCGGACATC
>NW_004797316.1:78643-81743 GCF_000002075.1 Aplysia californica | reverse complement strand
GTCGTCTACAAAGATGCTACAGCTATTTAACTTTCCGAATCGAGCCGAACTACGCGGGTCGCCATTTTGTTTTGCCCGGAAGTTCTCGCGCTACTCCTCTCTCTCTCTCTCTTTCTCTCTCTCCACTGCCCATAGACAAAATTGCACGCTTTTAGGCTAACACTAACAGTAGTAATAGAACATTTGTTCACAGCACAGAATTCTACAATTCTGTTATCTCAGTGTAGAATTCTGTGGTTCAGGGTGAACGCTTAACTGGTTGGCCTAGGCTATACTATAACGGTGAACGCCCACCGGGTGAGAATAGCCAAAAGACTCGCCTCCGCTATTCTCACCCGGGGTGAGAATAGAGGTGGCCAAAAAAAATATCAAAGTCCCTTCTTTATTGCATAGGTTGGAGTGGTCGCTCGTTACGGTAGTCCTTCCCTATTTTCAAACATCAATAACTCAATAATAATAACTATTGATTTGTGGCAAAAATGAAGGCCCTTCGTGTTCAGTATGCAAAATACTATTAGAAAAAAATAGATTTAGATTTAGATCTAGATTCTAGATCTAGACCTAAAACGCGTAGATCTAGATTCTAGATCTAGATCTACACGAGACTGGTGCATGAGTAAAAAAAATTATAATATTATATAATCTAGATCTCTAGATCAAGATTAGGCTAGGGCAAGATCGACTCTGGGATCTATTCTTTCGAGTCCAAATGAGGACTCAAAGAATCGATCTTGTTCCCAGACTCTAAGCTTCGAGTCCGCCCAGGGTCGACGCCTCCCGTCTCCTTTTTTTTTAGCCTGGTTCCTAGACTAGACTCCGAGAATCGAGGCAAGAATCTAAATCTCTAGCCTACCGCACTATTACAGTCCTGTCGTGGGATAGGCCTAGGGCTGTCCCACCCCACAGTCGAGTTTTTTGCTTCAAAACAGACACCGCACCAGGACGGGAGTGATCCGGCGCATAAGGCGGCTTCTTTGATGTTGGCCTAGGCGGAGTTAAAAATGCATTCCAAAAATTTCTTAAATATAGGCCAAATTTAAGATCTAAATGTACACATGTGTACATTTTGGTTGACGGCAACTTGAGGGGGGGGGGGGGTCCTGGGAAAGATGACAAGAGGGGTGGGGTCATTTGTGAACACGCAGTCCCTAAAAGTAAAACTGCAATCATTCGGCCATAAATAATATGATGTATTACTACAGAGTTACTACATAAAGTTGATTTTGGACCTCATTTGTCACACCCAGATATCCCACCTTTAGTTTTAGGCTAAGGGTTTTAATTTTGGAAAGCACTGGGAATAGGCCAGAATTGTTCCCAGTGTCACTGGGATGAGGCCAAGAAACTATTCCCAGTGACACTGAGAACAGACAGGCCCATTAGATGTCTAGATCTATTGTTCCCACTATGATCTACATGGGCATGATGATGATGGGTTACTAAATACAGACTATACACATGTATTTTTCTTTCTAATGTAGATCTAGATATTTAAGAGTAGATTCTGGTGTGAGTGGAAGAATTTTTTTTTTAAAAAAGGAATGGTCATTCTATGCTTGCTTGTTATTCATCATGTACATTAGATCTAGATCTAATACGGGTTTTGGAGACCACGGTACAGGACAGGTAAAAATCCTTCCCGATTCTCCATTTCTTCTAGAATCTAGGCTACGGTCAAGTCAAGTCTTGGCCCAAGTAAGCGAAGAGAAGAAAAAGTCTGAACTGAATTGAGAAGACAGCCTAGCTACAGTACACGTCAGATTAGAAACGAATCTAGATACCTCCACCATGTTTCCCCCTCTTTTCACTGGTCTGGTAAACTTCACCCGCGCCTCTATCGTCTCTCATAAGTCTCATGGTACCTCTTAGGCCTAGCCTAGGCTGGCAATGTGGGTCCACTATAAAGTAAAGTAAGTAAGTATCCTTATAACTTAAGTGCAGAAGGTGCAGTCCACCAAAAATTAGCGTACTACGACTAATTCAGAAAACCAGGAATCTGCTGGTCCATCCTCCACTTCTGGTCTCCCTCCGCTGCCTCCCCCTCAAAAGAAAAGGAGAAAAAATAAGCCTACGACATGTAATCAATAAAATCAGGAACCTGCTGGTCAATCATCCACTTCTGGTCTCCCTCCACTGCCTCCCCCTAAAAAGAAACAACGGCTGGGATCAAGTAATACTAATATAATATAATAGTGAGAACCCTGCGCCTGTTCCTGTGGTAAACGCCCTCATCCGATGCCTAGATATTCCGGACTTTGATCTCTTCAATGATTCGTATAATAAAATGCAGGTCTGTTTACAACTTTGTCTCGTCCCCCCTTCTCTCTCTCTAATCTCTCTCTCTCGTGGTATTCTCACAGCCCTCACTCACTCCGCCTCGCGTCGCCGGGAATAATTCAAGTTTTATTCAACAAGTCTCACTCACTCCGCCTCGCGTCGCCAGGAACTAGTTCGCGTAGCGGTCGATTAGGACCCATGACTGTACATGTATAGATCTAAGTATAAGTATAAGTCCGTTGTTTGCCTAATGCGCATTAATACATATAAACACGGCGGGTCCACCAAAGTTCAATCAGAGAGTTTACAGTAATACTACAATAAACCCTGTCTGGTTCAATCCACCCCCTATGACCTTTGTCCTTGCGCTATGAGGGGAAAAAATGAGGAAATGGTAGGCCCGATTTCCATCCTTCTTTTGAAACACCCTGTGCGAAAATAACTTCATAGTATTTGCACACCCTGTGCGAATAAAATTTCATAGTATTCGCACACCCTGTGCGAATATAACTTCATAGTATTCGCACACCCTGTGCGAATAAAATTTCATAGTATTCACACACCCTGTGCGAATAACTACCTTTTTGCTTTTAATTAACCCTTAAAACCCTGAATTCTTTTTTTTCATACTTCCCTAGAATCCTGAATCAAAATTGAGATACTAGAAAAAATTAGGTTGGTTCATTATTTTGTTTACTGTGTCTTTAATTGTTGTTAGATTTTACTGAAGTTTGAAAATGTTATTTATATAGTGAGGTGCAAAAAAAAAAGCGAATTTTTTATGTTGTTGTAATCGCCCAATGCTGAGTTCATAGTTGTGTGA
>NW_004797316.1:74233-75970 GCF_000002075.1 Aplysia californica | reverse complement strand
GGACAGTTGGTGAAGAAATAGAAGCGTCATAGAGACCTGTATTCACTAAGAATTGTTTTTGTTTGTTTTATTAAACCCTATAGATGTTGCTCGGATAACACATACTATGTATTATTCTTTCACTATTTTCTAAAATGCATTTATTATAATAATGTCTCGAGACTTCGTATTTACAAAAGTGCGGCGGTATTTCTTTTTTTTTTTATATTGAGCTGTCTTATTCCTTTTCTAACTTTGTTTGTTCGTTTCTAAAAAGAGATGTGAGTTGAACTTACATGTAGGAAAGAATGCAGAACATGAAAAAACTGCCTTTAACTTTACAGAGACATCAAAATGAAGGAAAAGCACTTGAAATCAAAGGGAAAGCACTTAAAATAAGTAATGAAATTATGCAAATATGGATTGGTGTCAGGAGTCAGTCAGTCGATTGAAGGAAATAATTAATAAACGAATGCTAGAACGAAGGGAAACCGATATCTATTACTATTGAACTAAATTAATGTATTTTTCTTTGATACGAAGAGGAATTTTTTAAAAAATTAACCCAAAAAACAAGCGGTTTCAATTGACAACCATTAAGCATTAATTTCACTAGATCTATAGTTTCAGTTTCTCACTCCCCTAAACATTACAAAAAATGCAATGCAAACATAGCTGTGTCGCATGCACATGGCTTACATAATTATTCTGTTTCTCGAAACACCATTCTATTTAAAGCAACGAGGTGATTCAAGAGCTGCTTAGCCTGTTTCCAAACTTTTGGTACAATTAATAGGGAAAATGTGAGCGTTTTGTGCGTTTTACATCTCTAAGCATAGATCGAAAGCAGGTAAGGTTGATCTGTCGTGTTTAGCTGGAAATCTCCTTTTAACGAGGAACACGTTTCGTGTGTTTATTCCGAATAAGTTGCGGTTATGTCTTGTTTGGCAGAACTTGACTCAGTTGCAGAGCTTTTTGTCTTTGGGTGCATTTGATGTGGACGGTGTTAAAGAAAATTCTAGGGTTTCGTGGCAAGCAAGCTCAAATTATTGAATCTTCTGTTATAGCGAGTAGATAATAGCTATACGACTTCTGGTGAATTGCTAAAACAAATTGGAGGATATGAAGAAGTTAACATTGATGCGTGTTTTCTTATCGTCTATGATTCAAATGGTATTCCCCCCCCCTCTTTGTCTCACTATCGTTCTTTGTTAAAAAAAAAAAATTCTTACGTCTTTCGACGCGTTGCACAATTTTAATATAAGCTCTAAACTCTAGGTAACTAACCATTTACCAAGATAACTGCACGGTTTTCACAAAGTGTAAAGTATGCCTTGGGGCTCTCGTGGCCTGGAGGTTAGGGTTTTCACCCCTCGTTCAAAGGTCCCGGGTTCGAATCCGGGTAGCGACGGACAATTTTTCTTCTCTATTTTTTTTTCCTTTCACCTTTCTTTCCTGCTCTCTAGCAATATATGTGCTGTCGTCTGCTTTCGTTTCCACTTTCTACCCCTATTCCCTCACCCCCTTTGCCCACTACTCTGGGCTCCTGACTCTTTCTACAGCCTTTCCACTGCTTCTGGACTGCTGTCTTTCAGCCACACCCCTGATCTTCTGGTAGGAAAGGTCTACACCTATAGCCTTCTTGGACAAGGGCGAAAAATCTGGGAGGCCCTGCAAGTTGCCTTGATGGTCCAAAATCGCGCGCTCATAGACCTATGACCTTATGCAGTTGCGAGCACTGTAAAACACTTACACCCC
>NW_004797316.1:72039-73088 GCF_000002075.1 Aplysia californica | reverse complement strand
TGTGTGTGTGTGTGTGTTTGTGTTTGCGCACGCTCGCTCATGCGTTAGATTTGCGCATGTGTGAGCGCTTATGTGTGTTTGTGCAGTGTGTTTGTGTATGTAAGTTTGAGTGAGAGACTGATAGCGAATGATACTTACACTCCCAAACAAAAAGGAAAGTATAATCTCAATTAATCAGTGCATTTTCGAACGAACCTGAGTCAAATCATCATACATGTAGTTTCTCTTTCCCCCAGATCTTCAGCGAAAGAAGAAGAAGAAATATGGCGTAGTGTGATAGGCGTTTCAACAAAACCACATCTGACCTGATCCAAACGTCAAGGCGGGAACAGCTCCAGACTCACCTGTGACCTCCCAATTAGACAACAACAATGGCGGCCAAAATATCCCTTTACACGCCATTCCAAATTTTGCTCACCGCACTTCTGACATACGGGTACCCATCATCAACCTCATTGTCCGCCTCATCAATGTCATCTTCGTCCTCTTCGTCCTCCTTAGAATTTAACCAAGAAAGAAGCAGCCAGGGCGGATGCCAAAGCATCACGGTCCCGCAATGCTCTGCGGTGTACTCTCTGACCCAACTACCAAACGTCTATGGACACTACACCCAGGACGATGCTGACAAAGCCATGACCAGCTACCTAGTGGGAAAAATTGCAGACAACAACGGGCTGGTCAACACGTTTTTGTGTGTGTTGTATCTCCCTCCGTGCTCCGAGGATATAAAAGTGTCGTCTAGCGGCAAGGATTTCCCTTTGCCCTGCAGATCTATGTGCGAGACAGCTTTGGCCGAGAGTCCGGACGACGGGGGTCATTGGCCTGTGGGGTGCCACATGCTTCCCACGGAGAATTGTTATAGCTATGATGGTGAGTTGTGGACAGAGTTTGTACAGTCCTGTACCGTAGACTGCTAGATCTATATTACTTTCCTCTCTTTCTTTCTTTTTTTTCTTTTTGTTTTTTTGTTTTGTTTTGTTTTGTTGTTGTTGTTTTTTGTTTGTTTGTTGTTTGTTTGTTTTTTTTGTTTTTGTGTTTGTTTTTGTTTT
>NW_004797316.1:64379-69606 GCF_000002075.1 Aplysia californica | reverse complement strand
CTTTTTTTTCGTTATTAATCTTGAAAGAGGAAAGAAACATTCCAGTGTGCCTGTCACTGTCAAAGTAAAAGGCAAGAACTCACAGCCTGTTCCTACTCCTTTGCTTCCAACATTCTTAACACCTCCACCTGACAGACAAAAATCAGCATTGTGGGATTGGGTGGAGCTGTGGTTAGACATTATTTTTATCTGCAATATTTTTGTCTATTTTGTCTCGCATGTGCGTGAATTTGTTTGCATGAGAAGCTGCCCTCTGCCTCGTTCCTTTATGATTTTATTTTTAGAGACCCCTGGCCCGTTATCAGACATTTTTAACCAAACTTCTGGCGTGTCTGAATACAGGGGATTTGGCCACACAGCACTCGACAAGTGCAAAGCCTAAAAAATAAAATCTGTTAAGGTTATTACGTTGATTAAACAGATTGGCCACGCCAGCAAGGATTGCACGGCACACTTGTTTGTGAGTGGAACAAATAGATCACTTAAAGGTAAATAAACATATCAATGCGCACCGAATCTTGTTCGCAGCTAAGCAAATAATTCCAGAGTGAAATGTTAGTGGCGGGGGAGTTAGAGGTCAGATTTATCCCCGCTCGTGACCTCAAATGTTTAGATTACGGACATATCGGCGGAATGCCCGGCTTCCCGGAGATTGCAAAGGGCACATTCTTGAAAACATGTTGTGTATCAACAGGGGCCAATCGCTGCGGAGTATCTACGCTAGCTCCTGCGGCTCATGGCACTTGCACTCTACTCTAGAGCAATGGGCTTGTAAAAGGACAAAATCTAGCATTAAGTTAGCATAGTCGAACCTGTCCAAGACGACCACCCATTACCGAAGAGAAAAGTGGTCATTTTAGACAGGTGGTCCTCTTGATGTCATTATGATATAAGAAAAAAAAGCAAAGGAGGGGGTGGGAATTGGTCATTTGTACAGGTTACTGCCTTGGGGAGGTGGTCGTTAAATCAGCTTCGGCTGTACAAACATGCCTGAACTATTTGAAGTTTACAAACGTCCTACTTTTGTCTACTGCCTTAACTCTTTCGAGACGAAGTTCTATTCTAAAAAAGAATATTTCTTCGCGCATTGCCAATGGGTTTTTTTTTTATAAGATAGAAACTAACCCTCGTTTTCTCTGTAAGGCGGAAAAATTGCTAGAACGTTCAATTGAAACAAAGATGAAAATAGTGAAGAATCCTGATGACAATTACAGACATTTCAGAGGTTTGGTGATTTGGAAGTTGAATAGATGGAGTTAAGAACACAAAATAAATTTATCAAAAACCGCACTGAATAAAGATGGCCCATTGAAGTACAGTAAAACAGTTTATCGAACGTACACGGCTTAAAACTGTAAGTGGTTTTTTTTCACGTCCCCATCGACACAATTTTGATAATTTTGGAGGCAGGCATCCGACCCTGCCCGGCTTATAACATGCTTGCGGCTGTAACGTTCATTTTCTGAAGCACCAATACAAATGTAGCACCATTATTAAGTATTTTTAGCACTTTGGGTCCGTAAGGGGGTACGTTATATCGAGGTTTTACTGTACTTTGAAATCGTTAAAAATTGGGACTTTTACTCTAAAGTATACCTTCCAGATTTACAGACACACCCCTCCCTAAAGGACCCTGATCAGACGTTTGAGATGGTTTCACATTTTGATAGCAACAAAGTCATGTCCTGCTAAACATTGCCGGTGGGTGGTTGGCGGGTGCTCTGGTGTGGTGTGCTTCTTCTTTCCTATCAAACATCTATCGTCCTTATCTCCCCTCCTTCTTTTTCATGTTTGTTACTCTCTTGTAACACCTCTAATCTTCTGGCGCTCATATGACCTTATGCAGTTGCGAGCGCCGTAAAACCCTCTACTAAAACAAAAAACAAACAAACATTGCCGTTCTTGTTAGAATTAATTGTACATGTGGTCCCTTTTAAGCGCCTGCATTGCAATGCATTGTAATGTGTTTTTATCCATTAAAATTGTGGCTTTGGTCTCAAAAGACCACCTAGTGTTTGTACAGTGTATTTGGCCTACATCGTTTGTTAAGTTCATCAGTGACTTACTATACGTTACGTTTGAAAGTGTGAGCTTTTAAGGTATCGCAATCGTTTTTTCCCATATGTGAAAAGAGAAAAAAGAAACTTTAAAGCGTTAACCCTCACGCACATTGGAGATGTGTTTTTCGGGCTCTTGCAAGCTACCCAGAAACTACAGTTTTGATTGGGGATGATCTGTGGGCAAAATGAAGCGGTGTGGAAACATTAATAATCACTTTCGAAGGCGGGAAGTGCAGGGGGACAGAATCTGATCCTGTTGTGAGTTGAGCAGACAAAGTGATTTTGCGAAGTCTAAAGGTTCAACATGCGTACTTAACTTTGACATCCTTCAACTGAATGAAATCCCCTTGCACACTAGTAGATTTGACATCGATGTCGAATGTTATCATGGTAAATTTCGATGTTTGCAAGTCCCGCAGAGTGCACACCCCATAGCAAGCGTAAATTCGGTCAAATGAGACATCATTTTATTGCTCAGGGCTCAAATGATAAGGTCAGCGTCATCGATTACTCAATGCGTTGTTCAAGTTCAAGAATTACAAGTACAGCATCGTATCCAGCCGGCTATCTATATGAGCGCCTCACAGAAATAGAAACAAGGCCATAAGGCCAATAAGATAATCGAGAAGACAACGTGCGCCTTATTGCTGCTTCCAAGCATACGTGAGGAAAACTTCATCGTTTATCGTAGACCTACATACTCAAGATGAAAACCACTCCAATGAAATGATATAAATCGTGAATGTCAAGAATATCTTATCCTTTTATCTCATTAAAAAAGACCCCCAAATGATGCGGCAGATAGCTACAAATTCTTGTAATTTATAAGGTCACGTAATGCACGGATAAACGTGGCTGCTTGTCATTGTCAGCTAGGTGGTTGGAATGCTCCACCAGTAGGTTACACTTCTTTTCTTTCCCTCAGTTGTCTCTGTCCACCAATCTTTTTCCCTGCACTGAACAGCTGTTATTGTGCTGATGTGTTCTCTGTACCCACATTGAGGAGTATGGGTTGCGAATGACATTGAGAGATCTACTCATACTCACGCATGGCGGTGTTAAGCCCGGTTTCCATGTGTACGTAATGCGTTGTTCGCAGTATGTGGTGCGAATGTGTAAAAATCGTTTAAATGGAAATCCAACTAAAGTCGGTGGCCTAGTGGTTAGGCTCTCGGATTCGCAACCGTAAGGTCGTGGGTTCGAACCCCGTCAGGGGCCCGACGTTGTGTCCTTGGGAAAGGCACTTTGCACAAATTTTCCTCACTTCACCGAGGTGGAAATGGGTACCCGGCTATAGACAGTGAACGATCTTATCAGTTTGATAGTGTTTGAGCGCGTGAAATCCGCAGCTTGCACTGTATGCTTCCGCGGAAGCCGAGAATGTTTCTGAGTGTTCTCAGAGGGTCTGCAGGGGTAGTAATGGTTGTAAAGCACATGGAGCATGCTCTTGAGCATGGATATGCGCTATATAAATGCAATTATTATTGTTATTATTATTATTATTATTATTATTATTATTATTATTATTATTATTATTATTATTATTATTATAAGTGTGTCCATGTGTGCGTGATGCGTTATCCGCGATGCGTATTCCAAGGATCGAGGCATCGTTGGAATACGCTTCACGCAGCTATGCGGACACCGGAAACTAGAAATCCCCGTGTGATTTACAAGAACTACGTGTTTCTGTTATTTCGATTTCATCAATTATAAAGAACAAAACTTTCTGCATTTGCTCTCTGGTCAAGCGAAAGTACTAATGGAGTCGTTCTGAGCACAATTCTCATTCTTTCACAAGATGGTGGTACACACCAAAACGTTTCTTTTGTTGCAATATTTCATGTACCCACCACGTATGTCATCTTTTTCTCAATCTCTTAATGCAATAATACATTTGTCCAATAATTCTGATGTCTGCAACCTCATCTTCCTGTTTCCGCATTTTGGCATATATCTAAAAGTAGACAAGCAAGGAGCCATAGCTTTACTGTGAAGTGTTTATTTAGAACCAAATGAACAAACTGACGGATCACAAACGTTATTATACACTCACACATTAAACGAATAACGCATGACGTATTGCGCATTACGCATTACGTACACATGGAAACATGGCTTGAAGATTATGGATTTCCCTTTTCACACGTTGATACAGCTAGCCCCTGGGTCTGAAGACTTGAGCTTCCCTAATCCTATGGAAAATACGTTGAACGCGCAGTCACGAAAACAGACAATTATTCTAATAGTCTTGACGAGAGGAACAGCTCGAATCAGGAAGACGATTGTGACGTAGAAAAAAAAACCCACAGATAAATATTTCTGATTTTAAACAGTAAGATCAGAACAAAGGCAAAAATCATAGATGTTACCAAATCACCCATTGCTGTTCTGAATATCAAACGATTTTCTGAAGAAAATTGCTTATTACGCGTGCTGAAAATCCGCGCAAATGTGCAACAGTTGTACGCTCATGGTGATGCTCTAGGGTGCTGAAACAGCACAAAAGAAAGTCTGTGAGTAGCCTACAGGGCATTTAAAAAAATTTCTAGAGACATCTACAGGTGGAACTCCACTCTTGATGGAGTAGTTCCTGAATGATTTATTAATTACGCCAAAATGGTTATGATTTCAAGGTCTCTCGCGTCCACTTGTTTTCTATACCAGGGTGTTTTCAAAGTTAATATACATAGACTTAAGTTTATTATAGCTCTCCATGTTGAATTCCGAACACCTCGTTAGATATTTGTACAGAAAGGCGTTATTGTGGGGGGTAACGGTCCGGTAGAATAAACATATTATTAGTTATTCTGGACGAGTTTGGATTTCTCATCACCCTCTCCATATCTTTATGAGAAGATTTTATTTCTACGCATAATTAAAAAGAAAAGCCAGATTATCTTCCTCTTTTGATAGATCTAGTTCTAGTCAGTTTCTCTGTTCCATCCCCTCCCCTTTCCAAAATAAATAATAATAATTATTTCTTAGCAAGGCACACACTCGAGATAAATTTGTAAAAGAAGTTATATTATCGCCCATGCCCAACTTTTATGCTTAAAAATTTAAGGGAAGTGAAATAATCTTCTTTTTTCGTCCCTCACGTCCTTTCATTCATCTCCCCTTTCCTAACTCTTCCTTACAAGTTCCATCATACAAGTTATAACATT
>NW_004797316.1:58634-60366 GCF_000002075.1 Aplysia californica | reverse complement strand
CGTCATACGGCACCTACAGTCTACTGTTATCATAAAGTACCAGGCTGTACTGTATCGCGTCATACGGCACCTACAGTCTACTGTTATCATAAAGTACCAGGCTGTACTGTATCGCGTCATACGGCACCTACAGTCTACTGTTATCATAAAGTACCAGGCTGAACCATAAAGTACAAAACAGTACCGGCCGTAAAATACAATTGGGGGGAGGGGGGAGGGGGCTCTCGTGGCCTAGAGGTTAAGGTGTTAGCCTCTCATTCAAAGATCCCGGGTTCGAATCCGGGTAGCGGCCGAAAAATTTTCTTCTCTTAAATTGTCTCCTTTCACCTCCTTTCCTGCTCTCTTGCAATGTTCTGTCGTCTGCTTTCGTCCCCTCTTTCTGCCCTAACCCCCTCACCTCCTTTGCCCCATCCTCTGGGCTCCTGGCTCTTTCTGCAGCCTTTCTACTGCTACTCCTTAGCTCCTTCTTACTGCTGTCTCTCAGCCACATCCCTGATCTTCTGGTAAGAAAGATCTACACCTAGCCTTCTCGGACAAGGGCGAAAAATCTCGGACGGGCCGTGTGAAAGTTGCGCACGTCAAAGATCTCTTGAGGGTCTAAAATCGATAAGGGTAGACTTTGGCCGCCACCCGGGCAAAATTCAAAATTTCCTACCAACTGAAAAAGTTTAATGTGTCCCGCCCGCTCATATGACCTTATGCAGTTGTGAGTGCCGTAAAACACACACATATATTAATTATTATTATACAATGTCGTGTCATACTGTTATGATACCACAGAGCAACTCAGTGTAGCATTGTGATACTTTAACGTACCACTCTATACAGTGCGGTGCCGTACCATAATTTACGACATCCTAACTTACCCTACATTGCGTTACCGTACTATCGTGGGTACATATAATTTATTTAAAATTTTGCAATAAAATAAACAATGTGCATCGGATAATGTATACATGTAAGCTCGGTTTTGCCCTGACTGGCAGGCTCGAAGTCTGCACCTTGGAGGTCCTAAAAAGCGTCAATGGGGGTGTAAAAAAAGCTACATTTTTAAAAACAAAACACAACAAAGCAAAAAATGCTCTCTCTCTCTCTCTCTCTCTCTCTCTCTCTCTCTGTGTGTGTGTGTGTGTGAGTGCGTGCGTGTATCTGTGCGCGTGTGTGGGTGGGCGCGCGCGCGAGCGTGTGTGTGTGTGTGTGTTTCTCTTGTTTCCAATTTCTACAACAGGATAATGAAAAATGGACCGGATTGAAAAGAGAAAAAGGAACATTTCGGAAACATTTCCCAAACCTGGTGCAGTGGGCTGAGGGCGAGTTCAAAGGCGTGTGGTCCTCGATGACCTTTGTCTGTCTTTCATGTTGGATGCACCACGTTTCCCCTCTTTGAACACGTTTGGCCACGCGACGCCCTATAAATGTACACTTCTGTTCCCTCCATTATTTGAGCTCTCACACGCGTTAACCCTTTATAACTGCTGTGGGGATTTTCATAATATGGTGATCAGTTCCCTGGCTTGTGTTTTGCTATGATAAGGGGTGGCGGTAGGGTTGGGGGCGGGGTAACAGCAGCAGCAACAATGTGCTAAAGGTGGTTTATGATTATAACAATAGCCTTATTTTTAATGTTTTATTATTATATCGTAAATACTACTACTACTACTACTACTACTACTACTACTACTACTACTACTACTACTACTACTACTACTACTACTACTACTACTACTACTAC
>NW_004797316.1:54987-56504 GCF_000002075.1 Aplysia californica | reverse complement strand
GCTCAGGAGGATGTGTGTGCTGTTAGTGTTACAACGCTGTGTATAGTCTGCGTTTTGTGATGCAAAAACTGGAGAAGTCATCCCATCTGATTCTCCCAATGAGTGTATCGGATTTATGGAAAGGCTAGAATCTGCAAATATTATAGTCATAATTAATTTGCTACCCAAACACGTCTTTCATTTTTAAAGGTTCAACCCAACACTATTGTGAACTGGACCAGTGAATATCGTGGCTTTGTTGGTCAACTTGTTCAGCAATGGCCGCCATTCCGCTACCTTAGAGTTGCAAAGTTATGTCTGACCTTTTGGGCTGAGTTACTTAGGCAATGAGGTCAGAAAAAAATTGTTCCTTTCGTTTCGCTCTATCAAATTCGTAAGGTCATTCGAAGTCATTATCGAGATTTTGTTCAAAGAACTGCTTTCGAAAAAGCTTGACGCGACAAGAAACTCAAAATGTTTACATCAAACTTCTCAAAACTAAGATACTGAGCGGATAGAACTTTGTACTTCTGAGGTAGCGATTTGCCTGATATACACGTAGTTTTTAGAACCCGGTAAAATAAAATTTTAAAAGTACACTGTTTTAACGTAATTTTCAAAAACATAATTTTTTTCCTGGCTGTGATCTTTAAAAATTTGTTATTCTAGATCTACATGTGGGAGATCTTTATGCCCGCCCTGCATTTTATTTTATGCTAACATATTGCGTCCTGTAATACCTTATCTTTTCGCTTTATCTTCCCAAGAACTTGACCCCAACATTACCCTAACTTTATGTGCATGAAGGTTTAGGTTTTTTATTTTGTTTTGTTGTTCCTGTTGTTGTTTTGGTTGTTTTTTATTTTCCTACTTCAGACGAACCAAAAGGTCACCAAGAATATGTTTGGTTTCGGGGGATGTGATCGGATTTTGACAAAGTGATAGCTTTTTCCCTTCTATGAAGGAACATATGGCCGAACACAAGTACATCAAATGGGGAATGTGTACGGGGTGTTATACCGTAACTCCCAGTGTGTCTATCTATCACTTTCCTAACACGTGATGACCGGCTTTGTGTCAGTGTCCTTCTCTTTTTTCAAACAAAACTATAACGAAAGCAAACTGTGTTTCAAAGTCCCACACACAATAAGTAGAAACTTTCTTTGGCTAATGTTTATCTCTTGTATGTGGCACAGATAACTCGCTAATACTCTGAGAAAGTCTCCCAGCTATAAAAGAATATTTCCACAAGCGAAGCCAGCTCTCAAAGAATCTTTAACCAGGCATCCAGTCCTGAGAATGCCCAGCCCAGGTAATAAAATGAAGAATGATCACCCTAGCAAACACGTAGACAGTTTTCTCCACATTCTGCAGCCCGTGTCCATCACACCAGCCGCCGACCAGACAAGTGAATAAGTCATTAGTGAGCAGGTTATGGCCACAGCGCCGCTCTCCTCGAACGTTTTTCCCAGACTCTCTCGCTCCACTTTTCTACCTCATTCTTACTCCTCTACGTGTATCCCCCCCTCTCTCTCTCT
>NW_004797316.1:48306-50924 GCF_000002075.1 Aplysia californica | reverse complement strand
CCCCCATCATGCAGAGTGCACACCGATCCAATTTTGCAGAATATGTACTCTGGCGACGTTTATGTCGGCGTCGGTCGTGTAAGTCTCGTCCCCTTTCGCGCAAAAGACGTGTGTTAGATTTCCACGTAGAAAGGACAAGGCATGGAGTATCTTTATATTTCTGCTTTAGTATTACGTGACAATGATATCAAATCTTGTCAATGCGTCTTCTATGTACACGTGGTTTCGGGTAAACGTTTGAATACTGTTGTGATACATTTTGTATAGAATTATATTTTGAACTTAGTGAAGAAAACTGGTGGCAAGGGGAAGCATAGGTGCAAGTTCTGACCCGTCTCAAATGCATGAGTTAATTAAATTCACGCTGAAACTCCAGGCTTTTTAAATATTATGATAGTGTTTACTACCAAACTTGATCTTCGAATCGATTTCGATCATGCCGGCCCGATTAGCCGAACAAGTGCATATTCTACTTAACGTGCATCTTGTTGCTCTCGTCTGTTCACATACGGGGCCAACTCGTTATCATAGCACTCGCAGGCCAGAATGTAGGAGGGGGCTGGACAAACAGAGAGGAGGGACAGAGGGTGCATATGTAGCAGAGGCCAGTCCAGATTGTTGTCGTTGTTGATGAAGTTGTTTTTTTTAATTCTTGATTAGCTTTGTTTTTATAAAAGAGTCGAAACTGTATGAGACAGCCACCCACTTTCGAAGAGAATAGTGGTTGCATTAAAGAGGTGGCTATCTCACACATTGTCATTATAATTATTGTGGGGGGAAAAACCCACGAAAGAGAAGAAATGTGAAGGGGCCGTTTCTATAGGTGATTGTCTTATACAGGGGGCCTTTAGAGCAGGTTCCACAGCACTTTCATTGGCATTGTCATTATTCTTTATGGTTATTGTTATAAGCATCACTTATCATTAGTGTAGTTATTACGAGCATATTATTATTATTATCATCATCATCATCATCATCATCATCATCAGTATTATTGTTTTTGTAGCTATAGTAACGTAACCATTACATATCTGCTCAGACAACAGGAGCCTTTTCTGTGTGTCTTCAACTGTACTCAGCTCAGCTTCTGTTGGTCTGTCGACTGGAAACTTGAATTTATCCATCAAGCTGAAGTTCGGAGTTCGAATCCGAGTGAAGTCCGAATATTCTTTCGATCCTACCTGAAATATTTCCTCTCAGCTATGTGTCCTGACAAAGGACAAAGAAAGTTCTTCTTTCGAAAGGACTTGTATTGTGACTAGTAGAGCGATAAATAGCTAAAGATTCAAATCGAAAGAAGTATAATAACCTATTGAGGCTTGTTCTCTAAGTCTTTTACGCCGCCATCAAAACGCTTAGTTAGAAGACAAGACAAGCGGCTACTTCGACCTTGCTTACCAGGGCCAACTTAGGCTGAGTGAGATACAACATTCGAGTTGACAGACGCACTTATTCGATAAACTTATTTTTAAAATTTTAAAAGAAAGAGACTTCCCCTCTCATCAATGGAACTTGGATTTTCTTTATACAACGACGTAGAACCTAAAGGTCACACCACAAGATCTAAATTGTGTCGGTGGGAGCGTAAAAACGCCAACATTATTACAACACAGACGTCCGCTAGTCATTACAGCTGATGATTTGTCCCACAGTGCTCCTTGTGGCTAAAACAGCACCTGGACATGGATTGCTGGTGCCTCTATAAATACAATATTTATGGTTAATTCTCCTTGCACCGCCTGCCATTTTCTTAACTCTGTGGCAGTTTTTTTCCACGCTCACTTTGTCTTCGCCTGTCAGCCGACTGGCCAGTAGATGGACGGCAGACCACTGGCCCGACCGACGGGAGGCTGCAATTAGACCTCGCCCCCTGACTGTATAGCGACAGTTTGGCCCATCACGGGTGTCCGTGTAATGTACGTGCATGCACCCGCTGTGACCCCCACGGGGTTAAGAGTGCATCAACAAGAACGGGGTGAGGCGAGAGGCTCAGAACTGGGTGGGGAGAAAACAAAGAAAGAAAAGGGGGCAGGGGTTCGAAGGAAGAAGATGCTATATATATATGGCTTGAGCTGCGTGTAAGTAGGCGCCAAAAGAGACAGGAGGTTCTCATCAGTTGGCGTGGATATGCATTCTGGATTATTGGATAAGCTGTTACTTCTCTTTAAACACCAGCTAATAAGACTTGGCTATAAGAATAAACAAGAATCCACTATACAGTTTCTTATTCGTGGAATAGGAAAATGGTGGAATACGGTGGGCTTTAAAGCACAAGGGGGCTATCCCGAAAAATGCTGTTTTGAGAAAATCGAAGTTAAAGTTTTTGGACCCTTGTTCAGTTGCGTTAAAAGACAAGGAGAGCTTTCTCTATAACCAAACAAATCTACACACCATTGAAACCAAACTTCTCCTCTATAGGTAGGACAATGCCCATTTTTGGTGTAGGTAAAGATTTCTGGAGAAAAAAAACCGAAATTTGGGTTAACCTGCTTGCCCTTAAAAGCGACCATATAATTACATGTAGGAGACGGACACACGGGCGTGTGAACACTCAGGAGTGTCCGGCGCGCACACACACTCACGGGCGCGCACACACACACACACACACACACACGAAC
>NW_004797316.1:42458-48206 GCF_000002075.1 Aplysia californica | reverse complement strand
AGAGAGAGAGAGAGAGAGAGAGAAAGAGAGAGAGAGAGACGCATACACACACATGCACACACTCACGTATGCACACAAACATACACTCACACACTAAGACTTTCTTCTACGTCTACCTCAATCTCCTAATTTCTCCCCACCCTCACAACTACACCTACTATCGTTATTTATGTTACGTATACACTCAGCAAATTGTAGAAGACAGCGTATGACGATTATGAGAAATCGACAGGAAATTTTCTTTGGACACACAATGCGGAAAAAAGCATAGGAGAATATTGTAACAACAGGCGAGTTTGATAGAAAGAGAGGCTGAGGCAGACAGAGGGAAAATCTACTGGACAAGATGACAACATGGCTAGGAGCAGTAAGAACAACAGACACCAATGCTGCAATGCAAGACAGAGTGAAGTGGAGGTCCACGATCGCCCATGCCAGTCGACAAGGCACCTGGCTCTGATGTAGGGGTCAGTAGGCGTGAGTCGGTTATATGGGTAGACTTCATCCAACCACTCACAGATTGCGGTACTCTCGTAGAATGATGATCTGGTCGCCTTTCTCTATGACAGGGACTTTGCTCAGAGGGTTTTTCTCTGTGTACCAGGAAGGTTTGTTCTTCAGGTGGATATTAACCGCCTCATAACTGCAAAGTTCGAAGCAATTGTTTCAGATGCATGCATGTAGCTCCTGGGACATAAATCTAACTCTTAGCAACCAGTGACCCCCACTACTAACCTGGTTATCTGACAGTAGCTCAGGCTGTTCGAACATTAGGGAACCTACTTTACTTTTAATTTAACGCCTTGTTTCACTAAGAATATATCACTAATTCAAAACAAAAAAAGAGGACGCACAAAAGATGATATGGATGTCACAAATTATATACCATATCCATGCGGATCTCTGCAACTTGGACATACACTCAAGTGGGAAAAAGGCAGGCAAGACTAGCAGACGATTACAACTTACTCAAAATTGTTGAAACATTGCACGTAGCTTGGTGTAGAAGAAAAAGTGATAACATGTTGTTGTACAGTCCATTTCGATTTCGACGTCGACATTTTCCATTTTATTTACATTTCTAAGAAACAAACCACACCTCTCTAGTTTTTTTCAGTAGTTTTAAACTTCAAAGTGTATCCCAGAGGGATTTTAAAAGACACTGTGCAGTTCAAAGAGTTGACAGAGATTAATAACACATCTATGGAATAAATGCATAACATAAACTCAGTGTGTTTTTTTTGTTACTCGCAGGAATTTTCGGGATTTTAGGGCCCTACTGATGGGTAGCGGGGTCTAGCTCTACAGATTTTCAGCTTCCTCACAATCTGTTACAACCCAATAGAACACCACCACCCTCAACACCCGAGATTAAAAAATACAACAGCCACTCTACCACGACCCGACCACCACCAGCAGCACTGCACGACCAGTACCACCATCACTGCCACTACTATCAACAAAAAGAGCGTCCAAGAGGCGGGTGACTGGCATAAATCTCTCTTCTATGGGTCGTGGAAAAGCGCAACAGACAAGTATATTATGCATTACAATTGCCGCCTAAACACATTTGACACACACACACACACACACACACACACACACACACACACACACACACACCCATGCATGCATACACTCGCTTGCACACGCATGCATACTTACACAACACACTAACGAGTGATGAACAGAGTCACTGCAATAAAAGCATCATTAATTTAGATCTACTCACGTCTATTCTTACCCCGTGCATGCTACGAGCACAATGCCACATTCTGACAAGCTGCGAGGAAACCAAAAAACCATAATGGAGGCTGGAAGAGAGCGTTCAGCAGGTAGCAGATCCCCTGGCTCAGATCTCAACAAGCCAGGTGTATAAACAATATGAATAGTACAAAACAAACCCACATAGTGTACTTAGAAGGAATGTGGGCCGACGATGACCTCAAGGAATATAAACCACAAACTTCGTTTCCTAATTGGTAGGAAGGGTTAGATTTGTGTACAGTTCAGTATCACTCTTTGGAAAACAAGGTTGTCCTCTTCAGACAGTAGTTGAAGCCTGAAAACGCTACAACAAATTGAACGGGCTTAGGGTTTATCCTATTTCAAACGACGAATACCCTAGAGTGTGACATGATATGAGTATGGTACCCGCATCACGTCCGTTCTAACATAGAAATGATGTTTATGAAGCAAGGTTTTTGGTTTGTCTAAGACAGGACAGGACCGAGCTAAGTGCGTTTGGAGCCTC
Source organism: Aplysia californica (assembly GCF_000002075.1). Taxonomy (NCBI): domain Eukaryota; kingdom Metazoa; phylum Mollusca; class Gastropoda; order Aplysiida; family Aplysiidae; genus Aplysia; species Aplysia californica. Next base: position 45,952 of record NW_004797316.1, on the reverse strand, counting down.
AGAAATATTTCAAACAATCTAAGCTCCAAAATGTCTTGTAGGGGATTAGAACTAAGGTCGTCCACAGTGCAGTCCAGCTTGATACCATCTGAGCTGACGGGGTGCCCGACTACTCCTTGGGCATAGCTTGAAAACGAAAAAGAAAAAAGACTCATGAACAGGATATAACAGGAGCCACAACAACTTTTATTTTGACTTCTTTGATAACATTTCCCTCCCACAATAATTCCCCCATGCACCTCGAATGGTGGGGTTTGACTGGGATTTTTCCGTTGAATCACACTCAATAAAGAGCAAGCGGCACGTTTCATGTTTTACCGTTCTGCAAAACTCCTGAATTTTCAGCATTCCGAGGAATGCCAAGTACTAAAGTATTCTGTCAGCCAGTGATGTTCTTTGGGTCCTTCATAGAAGATAGATCTATAGGCAGCGTGTAGATCATGGAATCTAGGAAAAGGGAAAAGTACAAAGTACCTGTTCTACCGATTTAAGTTACGAGAAGTGACTGAAAGCAAAGCTGAAAGTCGGCCAGTGTACTACAGACAAGAAAAAAATGATGAGGGGGGGGGGGTGTGAGAGACGTTGGTTCGGACGCAGGTTTGTTTATAGAGGGGAATCCTGCGTCAGGCGATGCGTCGAATCGGCCCGCCAAACTTGACTTGGCCGGGAGAGAATCAGATCGTAATCCGACGTCCAAATAAACAGTCCAAGTCAGTCTCGTCGTGTCTGATACTGCCTTGACAGCGTTAACCCTTTTCTGGTGAATTGATGAAGCTAGGTGTGGTGCACCCCAGTTCGATTACCCCATTGGGCGTTCTTGAACGTAGGTTGTTTGGGGAGTGGTCAGGGATCTTCTTTTTTTCACTTTGGCTCCGTTTTATAGGAGATAGACGTGAAAGTTTGGAAGGTGCCATCTTTAAGATAGTATTTTTTTAAAACAACTGTAGAGAGCGTCCAAGTCAGACCTTTACAAATAAGGTGAGTGGAGGTAAAAGAGTGAAGGCCACGGCGTATTCTGCATATTGATCATTTGACCATCATCTCAAAAGAAATGTACATTGTATACCGAAAATGTTGATATTAATTATTATTGATGGTTTAAGCAGGCAGTATTGAAACATGCATGACTATTCGAAAGAAGTAGTACAACTGACACAGAAGAAATTTTCAAGAGTCGACGGTGATAATTCTGCCCTTACTCGGGGCTGATCCCTGAACTCCCTATATTTTTTAGATAACCTATGAACTGGGACGTGTCGACAACTCCATTGAATGTTAACATGCCGGACTACGGGAGCGAATGACCCTGGTTCGAATCACCTAACGATGAGTTCCTAAACTTCGGTTGTTAGGGAAGTTTTTAAAGCTCTCCACACACCTGGCCTTGCCACTTCGAAGTTCAATAAAGTCTCTCTGTACATTGGAAACAGCACTGCACGCTCGATTTATGTTCTTAGCAAAAAGGTACATCATCAAAGGGTTAACGTAAACCTTTGGGACAGCTGTGCAGTGCATCATACCAACCAGACACCTTCTGTACCCCTCGATGCTCATGTTTAAACACTCACTAACTCATACATTCCCATCATGCTCTGTCTGCTGCTGCCTGTCTTTGGGAAATTCCCCCTTGTCTTAAACACTCCGCTGCGGGCCTTTTTAGTGCCACACTTCCTCCTGCGCGCACAGATGATAGCCAGTCGCCGCCGCCATGGTCTTATTTATTTATACAATTTCGGGAGATGAGACCAGTGCGTTTAATTTAACCTCTCTGGAAAGAAGACCTGGAGTGAGAGAGGGGGACACAAAGGGGAGGGGGGAGGGGAGGGGGGTGACGGGAAAACTGACACCAACAAAATAAGAAGTGTTCCCTTTTTTAAGCTCCTGTTCTTGATTGTTGTTGTTGTTGTTGTTGTTGTTGTTGTTGTTGTTGTTGATGATGATGATGATGATGATGATGATGATGATGATGATGATGATGATGATGTTTGCAATACGCATTAAAGATTATAATTTTATTTAATGGGAAGGTATCCTCGAAATCTCCATCTTCAAGTATCTAAGCTGAGCAGAATTTGAGAACATGAAACCGCAATACGATCTGTAATCAAAACATTTTATGGAAAGGGGGGGGGGGGTACGTTTTATGCCCTCACGTGTTTACGTCGTACCTCCAACAGTCCGGAAATCCCTCACATCAACGGAAGTTTGTGACGAGTCGGGGGCCACTAAAGAAATGTCAGTAATAGGCAGCCACCCATCAGTCAGATACCTTCCCACTGATACAATAATAACCTTTAATGTGTGGCGCCATTTGAAAGCAGGGTGACCCCTTTCCTTGTTCCGTCCAAATTCCACTCATACGCCACGCTTGTTGTTTCGGTGTACGCTTGGAAATTAGTTTTGGGTTTGGCACACGGTTGTAAGGAATAATACAATTTGTATAGGACTTTTGGTCTGGATCAAGTGTTACGAAAACGCGATAGAGAAGAAACAATGGAAAACAAAGCAGTCAAATAAAAATATAATCAATTAATTTCAAGATCTACAAAATCCAAACAAAAACTGTAATATTTTCCTCATCAAATTCAAATACTATTGAAAGCTCTTAATAAGTCCTCGAGATATGATGCTGGAAAAGAAGATCATCTAGTTTTGAGAGTCAATGAGAGCTACTGTTTTGGGTGAGCAGGAAACCAGAGTGTCTGAATAACATGAGGTGGTCTTATACTCACTCGTCAAGTGATGTTTTTGCACTTCCCAGGAAAGATTACAACTCTAAAACATGCTATGTACATGCATTTTTATAGGAATATTGTATTTTCCCTTCAAACTGTTTTTCTAGACTAGGGAACACCATCATTAAGTTGTTTTCTCCAGAATCACGGGTGTCCACTAGGTTTGTTTGGTTCTTTTGACTGGGAGGCTAGTCAGGGACTGCGCCATTAGTTCAAATACATGTAATATCAATCCGGGCTTTGGCATAGATGGTCCTATTTCGAATCTCCAAAGGGGCGTCTTTTTAATTTGGTTGTTTGTTTGATGGTTTGTTTGTTGTTGTTTTTTGAGTTTTTGCTGTTGTTGTTGTTGCTGTTGTTGTTTGTTTGTTTTTGTTTTTTGTTGTTTTTTTTATTTTTTTATTAATTTTTTTTTAATTTAATTAATTTTTTAAATTTTTTTTATTTTTTTTTGGGGGGGGGGCGTTTTCAAGGCTACCTACCGACAGAACTCGGTCTTATTGGAGTGGGAGATTAAAATGAGATCTTGCTGTCTTGTTGTTTTGAAAAATATTATTGAAAGGGGCACTTTAAGTGGTGCTTTTTACCCATAGCGTGTTTGCCTTTTTGTTGATCATAGTGAAGTTACCTACAGGAACAGGGCTGCCAGTTTGGCCCCAAATGGGGCCAAATTGCTCAAATTTGGCTCTTTGGGATCATGACTGGCCCCCCAAAAAATAGTTGGCCCGGTTGGCCCCAATTTGACCCATTTTATTCCCC
>NW_004797316.1:37907-40632 GCF_000002075.1 Aplysia californica | reverse complement strand
ACCCCCCAGAAAAAACCCGCAATAATTCGACTCCTGCAAAGTCAGTTTTGTTTTCTTTACTTTAACGGCACAGCTCAGACTACGTTAGATGCAGGTCCATACCTCAGACAAGATAACATCGTGGGTTAATTCTACAGACAAGTCCCGCAGGCTGTTTGGACAGGCGCACACTTGATTCATGAGCGCGCCCCGCCTTCTCCCCTCTGGAACTCATTAGTCCAATCGCTACTTCTTTCAACGTTTTCACAATCACGCCTGATTAAATTCATTTTTCCGCTTCCGGTTCTAGAGTGAATTTCTTTCAACCCTGCCGGCTTTTTCTTCCCTGTGGGAAACCGAAGATTCGTTGCAGGAAAAAAATAAATACATTAATTCGGTTCTGGAGTGACATGTTTCTCTGAATCTGAAGATAGATCTACATTTTTTTGTATACACAAATGATTTTATCGGTTTACTGCGTAAGTTTGTTGTTTATTTGTTTCTTTAATCGGAAGATAATGTTTGCAAGGACTGGCCAAAAAAAAAGGAAATCAGGTTTTCATATATATATGTTTTGTCTTCCATAACTCTTTGGCCAAGTCCAAAAATCACTAGTGATTAAGGAATTACGATAGGCCTATGTGTATGGATTGGAATATTGTATCTTCGTTGAAAGAACTGCTTTCTCAAATTGCAACGCGGGGTTGGTTTGCACTCTGATTCTGGTATAGCCTGCTCTTTCTACTCCATTCTCCTTTCTTGTTTTCGAATCTGTTTCTGGCGGAAAGCAATCGTTTTGGTGCCGTCTCGTCATTATAATTAAAATAATAATAATAATAATAATAATAATGATAAAGATGATAATGGTGGTAATGATGATGATAATAATTGCGTTCAAATATCGCATCCTTGCTTGACAGCATGCCCTATGCTCTTTGCAACTATTAATTATATTTTTACATGTATCTAAATCACAACTCGTCGAAAACTAGGCAGTCCTCTGGGCCTGTCATATCCTCTAAACCAGACCATGGCGACAACTCCGAGGGCCTCAACTCCTCTAAACCTCAAATATCACAAACAATTTACGTTAATCGCACAGAGCAGTTGCGGCCGAAGACAACCAGACAAAGAATCCTGCGTGAGAAAAGTTTCAGGCGGGCTCAGCTGCTCACCACTCTTAATTAGTCGGCCAATGCACTCTCACGGGAGTACGCGATTCCCGGGTCGCTGATGTTGTGGGTACATCACAGGAAGCTTGTGTCTTTAAGGTGAAGAGTTTGCACAATGAGGCTATGTCATCCACAATGACGCTAACCGGCGTCCGTGGTGTAGAGGCTAGGCGCTTCGCTGTTGCACGCAAGGGACCCGAGTTCGATTCCCGAGTGGGGAGAAATTTTTACCGATTATCTCAGTCTTTCTGGTTGGATTTTGCTCTGGGTAAAGCTAGTCCACTATACATGCGGCAGTAGTTAGTCACGGCAATCTTCATAATACATGTACTGCTATAAGTAAAGATGTTGCACGAGAGCAAGTAGATGATAACCCCCCCCCTCTCTCCTTCAATCCTACGCCGGTTAAAAACTTGACTATTAACCGGCGAATGTCCAAGACCTGAACGTGAGTTCCAATTGTTCCATTTTCGAACTCATTTCTCTTCCGTCTATGGTACGGTGTTAAACTTCAGCGAGTGACGAACAAAACAAATGAGACCCGAATGTGAACTTGAAGTCTTTGCATCCCCGAACACCCAGTGTTGAACGAAGAGACATCGTCAAACACTGTGATGTGACAAAAGCCATGAGTTCCCTTCTTGCAACTCAAATCAGGCGCGTCACTCGTCAAGTTTACTTGAATTCTCAACTCCGCCAGGGCCGAATGCAGAAATTACATGCCAGTTCCGTCATCTAAAAGATAGTTTACATTTAGTGAGATGTTTCAGATGCGCAGTGTTTACTCTGAGCTGCTGGGCACTGCTGTCTACAGAGTGTCATAAAAATGTGGCATCGTGATGAAATCTGACGCTCGTTAATTTTTGGGTGTGTGGAGTTGTTGGTATCATCTTAAATCTTGTACGTGTATCTTGCTTTTGATGATAAAGTACCCAGCTTTCTTGAATAGAAGTCGAGACATTTGCGATTGAAATAAGTCGGGGTCACATGGTGACAGAGGTAAAACTAGCGAGAAAATGGCCACCGAAGTTTGTTGAACTCCAAAGCTTAAGTGTCCTTGGAAACGGCTAGTTCACGCGGTTTGTGTCTAAAAATCAACGTTTTTTCCCAGTAAAATTCACAAAGAAATGTATTTTTGGATGTACATAATAGGTGCTGAAACCCCCAATAATCGATCAAAGTTGCCCAATAGGCAGAAAAAAGTATCGGTTTCTTATGTTATTATCTTGACGACGGCCTGATTTCACCACAATGCCACATACATGTGTTGTGGAGCAGCCGGCCCATGCGGTCAATGGGTACATACGGCAGTGTCAAGATGGCTGGTCATAACAATCATAATGAGAGAACATGGACAGTAAAGAGTGTGTGTGTGTTTGCATATGTGTTTGTTTGTGTGTGAGATTTTGTGTCTGTAAGTGTGCGTGTGCAAGTGAGGAGGAGGGTTGAGTATATTATTTTAGTGTATGCGAAACATGTTAAGAGGATGAGAGTGTGTGTCTGTGTATGTGTTGGAGGGACAGAGAGACAGACAGACAGACAGACAGACAGACAGACAGACAGACAGACAGACA
>NW_004797316.1:35769-37489 GCF_000002075.1 Aplysia californica | reverse complement strand
CCACCCTACCCCGGCCTTCTATGTGCCCCTCTTTCCTTTATTCCTGACACTTTCTACTGTCACACCTGATTCCTTCTAATTGCTGTCTTTCAGTCACGACCCTAATCTAAGGATAATAAGTAAGATCGAGCATCTAGCCTTCTCCGATAAAGGTGGAAAACCTTGGAGGTCTCATGTGCAAGTTTGGCATGGTTAAAGATCTCCTGGTGGTCATAACATGGATAAAAGTAGACTTCGGTCATCACCCATGCAAAATTCAAAATGTATCCCTACTAAAACTGAAAATACTGTAGTCTGTCTAGAATGAAACCCTTCGGAATCGGAAAGTGGCTGCCTGAAGACAAGGGGCCCTATGAATCGGTTGCATTGCAACTTGAAAAACCAGAAGTTGACTGCCCCTGAATCTAGCAGAGGTATGCAAAGAAGAAGACCAAGGCACACATATTTCTTTAAGTGACTTTGTTTTTAATGACTGGATAAACGAACTAGTGCCTGTATCCACTGTGTGCAACTGGAGGCGGAGGATTCTAAAACATTCTTAAAATTGTTTCATCTGATAATTTTGTTAATTGAAAAATATTCATTTACATAAGAAAGATTTGATGAGGGGGGGGGGGATACTTAAAACCCTTCACTACGCCCCGCCACTGAGAGCGTCCAGATGTTCATACCACTCTGACTCTAAGACCATGGACGAAAGAGAGACGAAAATCTTCACCATTCCAGACCCTAGTTACTGACAGCTTTCTAAGTTTACCAAGGGCGTGTGGCTGCTCTTTTTTTCAAAATACAAGCATTAGCCAGTTTCCAGCTAATGGCGAAACTTCTTTAGCGTAATTTTAGTACCTACCAAGGACTACTATACTCAGTATAGTAGTCCTTGGTACCTACAAAAAAAAGGGCATCCGCACTATATGGCTTGCGCTAATGGCGCTAACATCTCAAGTGCTGACAGAAACCATTCATAATGTACTGAAACTGTCTTGAAACAGTCTTCCAAATTCCTATGCAAAGACTAACATCTTCTTTCCTATTGCTGGAACTGTCGTACTCAACCGTAGCAGTCATTAATTGTTACAAAGTTCTAAGGCACAGATGTCTTTGGTGCCATAACTGTCTGGCATGGTTGATGTTGTGGAGAATCTTCTCCGTTGACAGTAATCGCTGTGGAGGTTCTGTTAGTTGTGTTTAGCGGTTTTTTAGTTGGGTATTTTTTTACTTTGGGAGGGGGAGGGGCAGTTGTCGGTTGGTTGTTTGTGTTTTGTTTAGTATGGGTTGTTTGTTGAGGGAGGGGAATGCACGTGTTTTTGCTGGTTTTCTTCAGGTTTAGGGTTCGTGTTAAAAGTGTTAATTTGGGTCTTATGGGTCCTAACATTGTTTACAATACCACAATATTATGAATTTGTTTAGGTCAGTTGTACTCATGTGTATCCCATCTGATTTCTTCCCTCTTTCCTCTAAATACAATCTCTGCGAAATTATTTCGTTCAATATATCTGAAATACCGATTTTAACTCTCATAAAATGAAATGAGCGAATTTCAGATAGCTGAATTGGAAAGACAGGTCGGAAGTCTCAAAAGAGGAAATGTCTCATCTGTCTCTTCACAATTAAATGTCTGCTGTCTGTAGTAAAAACCTGAATTCTTATATCTGGGCAGGTCGGCTCGGAGAATGGTAGCAAATTTCGAAAATGGAAGAAGAAAGTGGTGATTCTTCTC
>NW_004797316.1:32852-34034 GCF_000002075.1 Aplysia californica | reverse complement strand
CTCTCTCTCTCTCTCTCTCTCTCTCTCTCTCTCTCTCTCTCTCTTTCTCTTTCTCTCTCTCACTGCCCCCGATCCTGACTGAGTGCTGCACAGACAGAACAAAGCCAACCATGGACCTAGGACCAGTCTGGGGATTCTTTAAACATAGCTGCCAACATCCCAGAATGCCTTGCGTCACTTGCAGAACTATTCCACTTCTAGATGCCTGACGTCAGGGAGAATTAATTGTTCAGATGTTGAGACTTCAGGCTGAGACCTAAGATTTGTGATGAGAACAAAGAGAGCAGCTTTTCCTACTGTCGACTTTCTGCAGCCTACCTGCATTCGCATCTTTCAAAAATGATAAGATTCCCAGGGTTCTGCTTAGATTCAAAGTTCCTAGAGTGCTTTTGTGTGTAATAAAAGATGCTTTTATGCTGGGGCGGCCCACGAATCATGTTTATATTCCCTGTTGTTTCCGTGATGTTAAAAGAAGTGCTTGTCGTTTTTCTTTTGTATGTGTTGAAAACGTAACAGATGTGTTGCGTTGCTTTTTGTTTTTGTTTTAGTTTTGTTGGAGTTTTTTTACAAGCTTGTTTGGAACATACGTCTTTTTTAGAGAGATACTTATATTATATGCCTGTATATCTGTTTCTTTGAAATTTATCATGTTTATTTTTTCTCCTTTGCGAGAAAAAGACTAAGGGATGCTTTTAGCAAGTACTTGGTCGATGTGATTGGAGCTTTTTTAGCCTTGTATCGTGTGAAACTCCGTCTTTTTTCAACTAGAATGTATTGACAATCACAAGCACAATATAACAAACTTTGAGATTTAAGAACAAAAGTTATCATTTCCAGACCCTGTACCAACAAAAACAAACAGACATTGAAATTTGACTACAATTTCTCTTCCTTTGACGATTTTTCTCTCTGACCATAGTTTTTAAGTGACCAAGACCTACCTGTAGGGAACAGTCAGAAAACATTTTATGGAGATCCGTCTTCTTAACACCTGCTGACTAGAACATAACTAAAAATATGAGTTTCTACCTGTTAACAATAGAAACTCATCCTCCTGACACCTTCTTTGATAATATAAGTGTTTATATATATATATCCATCTATAACTAAAAATATGAGTTTCTACCTGTTAACAATAGAAACTCATCCTCCTGACACCTTCTTTGATAATATAAGTGTTTA
>NW_004797316.1:26469-30453 GCF_000002075.1 Aplysia californica | reverse complement strand
GCACCACCCGTCCCCACGCTCGTCCTCTCTCTCTCTCTCTCTCTCTCTCTGTCACGCGCACCCACACACACACACACAAAAGCACCCACCCCTTTTCCAGCACTGTCTTTCTCCCTCATGCCATGTCGTATTCTCCAAGAGTCCGTATTAGTAAATTACAGAATGTATCTACCGCCAAGGCACTACACTGGAAACCTCTCTGCTCTCAGCGGTTTTCAACAAGTTTCACCTACTTTCGCAACATTACAAAGACACAGAACGCAGACACTAACATTAAATCTAAGAACTGCAGGTGCGAGGGAACTCCTGCAAAACTCGGTAACTTCAGTACCTGTACCGTAAAGCATCTTTTGTTCGTCACATTTCGTGAACTTCGTTGGCAGTGATTTTCTCCTGGTTTAATAATTTATTTTAAGAATTTTAATGAAATTTTCTTGCCTTTTTAAAATGATGATAGCGTGAGATGATTACAATATTTACTCCTATAATCCTAACAATTTCGTTAATTTTTCTCCAAAATTGCTACTTCTTTTTTTCAACACGTCTGCCAAATTGGCACATCTTTCCAAACTCAGTTAGTTTGAACGATTAATGTTTCCCTGGAAGACCGCACTCACCTCCTCGAGAGTTTTATCCACGTATTTATCCCCCTCACGACCTTGCCTGCTATAATAATTAACATGTCATGCCTATTTTCTCTTTAACTTTTAGCGTGTTTTGCCAGGTTTGCACTCTATGCTCCGGGTCTACCTTGCCCTGGCTGTTATGGAGAGATTACACGGGCAACCCTGGTAGGCGATTTTGTTTCCCGAAAAGAGAACCGGTTCCAGAGAGTACGTTTTTAATCTGTTGGAAGTTCAGCAGGGTGCTTTTGACTTCTTTTGTTTAACAGAAACAAAGAAAAAAATTAACATCATATTTTCCCATCTCCTCTAACTAGGGTTTTTTCTGAACGAAATGGTTCACTCCATCTCATTTTCCTTGAAACAAGGAAATTAATCAGTACACTCGTACAGATTACCTGTCAGTGAATGTGCACGTTTTGGTAAACAGAATCCCTTTGTTTTTCGAACAATAGAAAATAAAACTTCTTGTTTTGGACGTAGATCTACGCCCAAAGATTAGATGATTTTGAAAATCACTTTTTATCTCGTTTTAAGATTCACATACGCGTTGTAAAAAAAAATTGATGAAACAAAACAAAAAGAAAAAGAAAGCCAAGCCCACCCATCCAGTTTTACAGTAGATCCTTTGAAACATCTTCCTGCATCAAAACTATGCTAGCAGATGGAGACCTGTGATCCTGCGTATGTCAGCACCTTGGAGTTGGAGTAAACAGCTAGTAGCGGCAATCAGCCCAGTGCTCACCCTCATCGTGTCAGGGCTCCTGTTTCTCCCCACGGGGGTCTTCTCACCATGGAGGTTACTCGCAACAGTATGGTGCAATGTTACTATATACATGTCTTAGGCTAAAACATGGATAGCCGATGCCTCAATAAATCAATTATTCATAGTACGTATGTATAACTGTACTCTTTAAAACGTCACAGGAGCGCTCAGCTGACATCATGCGGGACTACACTGACAGAACGCCAGTTGCTCATTCACAGCAGTTTCGAGATGAAGGGCGTTTTGTCAGCGTAACCATTGAAAAGTGGGGTTCTTCCGAAATGTGAAACTAGTTTATTCAAACAGTAGTCACCGCTTCCCTTTGATTTTTTCATATGTGTAGGGTAACTGGTCAGGGCTATCAATTTAGCAAATAACAAATTTGGCGACAAAAATGAAAAAGGGCATTTTGTCAGCTTAGGGCAGTACAGAGCGGACGGCACGGGTTCGAAGCACCGACTGGTTGTTCTTGAACTCGGCTCGTTTTGTGGAGTTTCCAAGGCTCTCCGACCATTTGGTTAGGTCCTATATTATTTGGAGATAGACGTTAAATTCGGAGGTCCCGAAATAACTGAAAAGTGTAGGGGGTGGGGGCGCCATTAAACTTCTTTACAAAAAGTCACAGATACAGGATACATCAACATGAAAGGAAATATGAATAGAATGCAGGAGGGTATGAATTTATTGTAATGTCCTTGAATAAATGACAAAGTAAGGAGAGAAACGCTCAAACTAAAATAACGCTCAAACATAGCCAACAAGTGCCTCTATAAAAAAATACATTATCAATGGTTCGGTATTGCTATTCTCCAGCTTGTTTCTTTATAAGGTTAGAGCTACTGCGCAACGCGCTCCTTAACTTCTACTTAACGGGTTGGTGGAGTGTGCCACTGTCAGGCCCTCCGTCTGTACTCCCCCTGCTTGTTTTTCTTTATATCTGCCGTGTTTCCCAGTACTTTGAGACTGGTATATTGTCTAGGCTGTGTTCCACTTTGTACTCCAAAAGAGCAAAACTTTTACCCAGTGGAGACCCGTCATGCAGTTGAAGTATGACGTCAGACTTGCACACTAAAAGATAATATTTTCGTCAATTCACTTTACTTTTACTTAACTTTTACATTTTTTGGTTCCTTTTGTATCCTCATAATAATTATTATGTCGGTAGGAGGTGGGGTGTAATTTTTGGTCTAGGGCAAAGTGGATGGCTTTTGTTGTAGAAATGTCGTTCTGTTGGAGGACCTCTGTGACGTCATCCAGCCAAGTTTTTCGTGATCTTCTCCTGTCTTTATAACTTGATATTGCTCACAACCACCAAAAATAAAAGTTTGGTACTTAAAGTGACTTAGGGTGAGGGGAGGGGGATAAATTTTCACCAAATGTCAATGAGCCCATAACGTACATAAAAGCAGCCAACGCGTACTAAGACCACTTACACAACATTAAGCAACTCACGTCCATAAGCACGCAGGAAGAAACCCTTGTCTAAGTTTCTCGTCACTTAATCAGCATCTAGCTTCCTCTGAAATGGAAACAAACATTTTTTTGCTTTGGCTTGCCGTAATGCGCGTGTTTTAGTTGCGCATACCCAGTTGAGTTTGGTTTGCCTTCACCCTCACACCTGCATGTGTGACTTGGGCAAGCTCTTCCATCTCTTGAAACAAAGTTCTTGGTTACGTTTGTAGCTCATACCGTTACAGAATACCTGGCACCTAGTACTTTTCTCGCTTGTTACTCCTTTTCAGAAGATGCTTTAGGCCGTGGTAGGATGTGTCTCTCCCCGCCAAGGTTACATGCAACGAATTATTTTTTATTTTACCGTTTTAACATGTTTAAGCGGGTAGAGCATTCAAGCACTTTTACCCATCTGACACACGTTTTGTGCATCAAGAGCGGTCCCAGCTCTGTTCACTGGGTGTATTTCCAATACGCAATTAAGAATGCATGGGGATTTGGAAGCCTCGAATAGAGGGGATGTTGAAGTAACTACATAATGTACCAAAAAAAAACCCAAGGCCAGTCAAATCGAGGTAGAGGAAGTCAAACATAATCCGTCGACCTGCGCATGCGCGCAGATCATAAATGAAAATCCAGCCCAAAAAGTATCTCCAGGCAAGAATCCCAGGAACTTGGCCAGGGATTTATGCCCCTAGAAAGTTGTTAAACAATTTAATTTGGTTCGCCACAACGCTAACACTTTTTTCTCGTTCCGTGTTCCGTGAAAGAGAAGAACGAAGCTTATAAGGATATACGAAGGAAATGCGGGACTCTATTGTATAAAATTATATCGGGACGGGGAAGGAGGGTTGTAGTGGTGGACCTTGGAGAGAGAAAGTGCCAAATGTGAGACATAGAGGGAAGAAAGAGGACGAAGGAAGATGAAGAGAGGAAGAGCGAGAGCAAGAGAGAGAAAGGGAAAGAGAGAGAGAGGGGGAGAGAGAGGGAGAGAGAGAGGGAGAGGGAGAGAGAGAAAGAGAGAGAGAGAGGGGGGGTTGATATAAATCTCGCACTCCCCCATTAGCACAATCAAGATCGGTTAGGATACTTGGACCCCGTTCGTTTTTCAATTGTGTGGCTGTATTTCCATCAGAGTAGCGA
>NW_004797316.1:22715-25176 GCF_000002075.1 Aplysia californica | reverse complement strand
GGGGGGGGACAAAACAAAGTTGGGTAGAAGGAGAAGGGTAAATTTGGCAACACTCCGAAGAAGTAGATAATGGGCATCACTTTCTCTTCTGAGGGTTTCTTTCCCACTTCCTCACCGTCTGTCGGTCTAACAAACATTCTCGAGATAACCACACACTAAAAAAATACTAACCCTTTCTACGAGAGAATTCCAATGTCAAGCTTACGATAAGGGAGTACCAGTTGGTTGTAATTTTATCTTTGTTGTAGTGGTATCTTCTTTTATCACCCTCCCCGAATTCTTTATTTCTCGTCACGAATTCTTTATCCTCCTGTGCTTAGAAAACGCCAACGTGTTTATTCTTGTTGAATACTGAATGCATATGCATATAATCCGAAAGAGAATTTTTACAATTATTATTCAAAGAAAAACAGGTTATGAAGTTAGAAGAAAATGGAATGCGGAATAGAGATCAAGTTATGAAAATGAAAGAATTGCAATCTTTCATTGTTGAAAAGTCAGTAACCGAGACATTTTCGAAATGTAGAAATGTTAGATTGTGCTCTGTCAAAGGGAATGGTGTATATATAAAGAAGGTGTCTGTGTGTATGTGTGTATGTATATGTGTGTGTTTGTGTGTGTTTGTGTGTGTGTGTGTGTGTGTTAGAGAGGTTAGAGAGAGAGGGAGAGAGAGAAGAGAGAGAGAGAGCTAGAGAGAGAGAGAGAGAGAGAGAGAGAGAGAGAAAATCGGACGGCTTGACTGAAGTCAAAGATGAAGTGGGTTTTATTCCGCATTCTATGTCCTTTGAACTATTGTTTGCCATTGTCCGTCTTGTCTTTTCAGGTACCCACACTATTTTCATACTTTCTCATATTTCGCTATTGAAACATTAACCTCAGGTCAAATCAGAAGTTGACTAATAGTTATAATAAATTGCATTCGTATAGTTAAATCCCCACTCGATAGCCAGCTCTATGCGCTGTATAATGTATATTATTACACCAGCAGATATGATAGCATTGTGAAACAATCTCAACTTCCTGGGAAGCATAAAGTGCAAGCTGCCATTTTACCGGAGCTAAAACGCTAGCATGCAGACAAGACTACAACAGAACGTTCACTTTGTCACTGTGGTCAACTGGTCATGTTATTTTATTTATTTATTTAATTTTTTTGCTTTAATCCACCCAGGCATTGGCGGTGTGACCTTCCTGAAGCAATCGCTCAAAGCCACACCCACGTACCCGTCTCATCAGGACGACATCGCTAGCTTCGCGCCATTGGACATTGAACTGGGCAATGATGACGGTTACGAGGTCGAGGTCGTTTCCTTGACATCCAATCAGATCCCAGTGCGGCGCTATGACATTGCTGACCTCGGCGACCCCGAGTACTTCCGGGGCTGGGCAGACGTACAAGGCAAAGGTTCTGCTAACGATTACTGCCGGTGAGGTTGATATTGTGTGTAATTAATCAATAACACACATCGTTGTCTCGTTTATAGATCTATAGCTGATACCGTTACTGAGACACCAGTGTCTGTGGTGTAATGCGCAGAAAGTTACCAGGATTGTTCTTTGTCTGTTTAGTGGTTTGTTGGTTTATTTTGTTTGGGGTTGTTGGTTTTTTTAAATAAAAATCCCAAACACTGGGGAAAGTTAAGGATTTCTACATCAAGGATAAGTAGAATCATTTTCGTGCCAAATTGATATGTACTGATTGATTCCAAGAATACACTTGTGTTAATTATGGTGTTTTGTTTGTTTGAGTATGGGTATGATTAATCAATTTAAAACAAGATAAAATGGTATAGTTGGACAATTCCAAACCGTAAGTGGTATGGCTTGATCAATTATTATTTTTTATTAAAGATTACGATTTTCGGTAACCAGTCACAGATGTTGTACATGCGTCTACGTTTTGACCAACCTATAGTAACATGTGACCTTTGTCTGGACAGAGTGATCGGCAAGGGCAGGCGGAGGTTCCTCTCCTGCAATCTGGCGGGAAGTACAGGTCAAGGTCACCACTACGTTTCCAAGCTGGGCTTTGAAGCGGGCTTCAACAATACCTGGTACATGAGGGATATGGACGGAGACGGCAGGGATGACTACTGCAGGTATGTGGGCGGGGGGGGGAGGGCTTTGTGGAGGCAGATTTCAGACATATGGGGAACCGCAGCAGCTGGTTGGATGTGAAGGAGAAGATCGCCCTGTACGGATACAGGTAGAGAGTCCTTCTCTTGGCGGCCAATACCAGGGTGAAAGAAGCGAATAATGATGATTATGATGATTACATGCAGGAGGAGGAGGAAGACGAGGAAGAGGAGGAGGAGGAGGGGGAGGATGACGAGGAGGAGGTGGAGGAGGAGGGGTATGACGAAGACGATGATGATGATGAGGATGATGATGAAGATGAGGAGGAGGAGGAGGAAGAGGATTATTATTATTATTAGGAGGAGGAGGAGGAGGAGGAGGAGGA
>NW_004797316.1:19568-21782 GCF_000002075.1 Aplysia californica | reverse complement strand
CTTCTTTTTTATGTTTGTTACTCTCTTGTAACACCTCTAATCTTCTGGCGCTCATATGACCTTATGCAGTTGCAAGCGCCGTAAAACCTCTACTAAAACTAAAACTAAACTGATTGATTGGTTGATTGATTGATTGATTGTTTATTTGTTCTGACGTTGTTGGCGGGTGCTCTAGTGTGGCCTGCTCCGTTTTTTCCCGACCAAATGTCTATCGTCCGTATTTGCTCTTCGTCGTCTTTTCTTAGTGTGCTACTCAGTAGTAGCGCCTCTAATCGGCGGTACTTATACATGACTTTTTTGTATTGCTTGTGCTGTAGAACTCTTAATTACATAAACTTCCTCACTCTCTCTCTCTTTCTCTCTCTCTCTCTCTCTCTCTCTCTCTCTCTCCATCTCTCTCTTTCTCTCTCTCTCTCTCTCTCTCTCTCTCTCTCTCTCTCTCTCTCTTGTGCGCGCGTTGCAATGGTATGGTGTGGTGTTGGTGTGACGAAACTTACAGCACTGTGAGGCTATTTAAGAGACGGGACCTTCGATTTAATGCCGTCTACGCATGGATCAAGCCTGCATAAGTTCAAGATCCCTTCGTTAGGGTCATCAGCACCGTAGCCTAGCTTGATACCAGCTGGACAAAAATCCGAAAGTTGCAAGTACCCGTAAACAGAACTGTACAAACAAGCAAGCAAATGCTAGGGTTATTGCGCTTTCAAAGTTGTGTATTATTTGGTTTGATGCCTGCCTCAGAAGTTAACAAACATACACATGATCAAGGTAACAAGGTTCGGATTGCACTGTTCCCACTTTATGCCTCAATGTCATTAGAGCTCGACATAAACAACCAAATGCCCACGATACTTAGGCTATTCTGTTTCTGCTTTGTGTTTCATAATTTATGCATGAATCTCACCTTTACCGAAAGTAAACGACCAAACCCACGAACGAACAAACTCACAAACAAACAAATAAACGATCACATGTTTTCTGCTCCTTTCCCCCAGATGCACGGGCAGCCAGAAACACAACAACAACAGAGTGACGTGCATGAAGGCCGGGGAGAAAGGTTTCTACGGCAGTACTACACAGGGTGGGAGCCAGTACACCTACTCCCTGCCCGGCTCTGTGGGCTGTCACAACAGGGTCGTCAACCCTAACTTTGGGGAGTGACAGAATGGCTCAACACAGAAAGATGGAAGAGGCGGACGGTGATTTGATCACAGTTTGGGGATGGTCACAGAGCCACTTTAGTGAAAGGCATGATATTAAAGATTTCACGCAAGGAAAGCCTTAGGAATCAAATCCTCGATTTGCCACTGGGCGATGACAAAATTATTATGATTATTATTGTTACTATTCCTGTTGTTGTTGTTGTTGTTGTTGTTGTTGTTATTGTTGTTGTTGTTGTTGTTGTTGTTGTTGTTGTTGTTGTTGTTACTGTTTTATTTCAAATGTGCGCTGTTGTTGGTTCTGATTTTGTTGTCGTTGTTCTTTGTATATATGTGAGGGCCTACACGTTTTGACAATAGAGAATTCTGCTCGGCCCCACCTGTTTGAAAAGTAGGAGCTTTCTTTCTAAGGTGCAGATTGTTGAGGTACAGCATCTGCACGAGAAAGTCTAGCACACTAAGTCAAATCTGTGTCTTAGAAAGATGAGCAGTGTGCTTGGATTCATTACAACAAAAAAGGTTTGTCTTAGGGTGCGGCCGTAGTGCGGCAGGTTTTCTGCTACAGGTTGACATGCAGATGCCCGCTTTGAGAAGTGCCTTATTTTGTTTATTTCGAAACCGTCCGGAGTTAACGCGTGTTACCAGCGGTTGTTACGGGCAACCCGCGCAGGCAATTTTACTGGAATGACTTAGCTATTCTTTCCCGCCACCAGTATTAAAAGTTTAAAAATGATTTGTTTTTTATCCTACTTTATGTTGTTCTTGTTAAATGAACTTTGGTCTATAGTGACTATACATTTTGGCTGGGCAGTGACTGTTCTTTTTTCTGCAAAAAATCGATACCGGACACGAATGTTTTGCTTTATATCTGAAACAAAAAAGCTATTAATTCATTGATAAATCATTAACGTTTCTCGTTTAAATCTTTTGCTTTAATTTTGTTGTGCTTTATTCATTGGCGCCTCATTGCACATGGTCGAACCATATCAATCATGTTAGCATGAATTAATTTCGTTAAATGTTGTTAAATATGAGAATGAGAGAGAGAGAGAGA
>NW_004797316.1:17157-19468 GCF_000002075.1 Aplysia californica | reverse complement strand
ACACACACACACACACACACACACACATGGACACACTCACACATATATACGCACAGACACACACGTGCACACACATAAAAAACACACACATACACATACAATACAATATCATTTCGTGCCAATTGTTGTCTGTCTTTCTATGTTTCAGATAAAGTAAGGAGAACCGAGAAATATGAATAACAAATGACGAAGTTCCGCTTCTTTTTATCTTATTTCTTCAGAGAGCGCCAAAACAGCGAGTCATTAAATGCCATCGAATGGCCAGAAATCTTCGTTCTCAATGCGTTAACCCTATCCGTACGCCCTGGGGTCATTTTGTACCCCTGGGTTGTATTCTTCACATTTTAGAATACTTCTAGTACGTAGATCTCTTTGAAACTTTCAGTATTCCTCAAAAAATCATTTTGACAGACTGCTATGCAAAGCGTACGGATCGGATTAACGAGTAAATTTCCTCTTTGGAAAGTTGTGGCACAGAGTTCCCCACGTCGTATGGATACGATAGTAAAACACGACGGACGGATAGGGTTAACTTGTGGAAGTTTTGAATTATCTCCCCGCCCGCAGGGAGGCTGGACTAAAGTGTGTTAGTATTCAGTACTAAGCTCAATCAATTTGGAAAACGCTCCATTAAATCCTGATAGAAACGCTTGGTTCCCGCGCTCTTTCCTTGGCGCTCCCACAAGACAACATATGTTCTGCTTGGAATAATATTGTTCTGTCTGTGGGTCTGTCTGTGGGTCTGTCTGTGGGTCTGTCTGTGGTTCTGTCTGTGGTTCTGTCTGTGGTTCTGTCTGAGGGTCTATCTGTGGGTCTGTCTGTGGTTCTGTCTGTGGGTCTGTCTGTGGTTCTGTCTGAGGGTCTGTCTGTGGTTCTGTCTGTGGTTCTGTCTGTGGGTGGGTCTGTGGTTCTGTCTATGGGTCTGTCTGTGGGTCTGTCTGTGGGTCTGTCTGTGGGTCTGTCTGTGGGTCTGTCTGTGTGTTTGTCTGTGTGTTTGTCTGTGTGTTTGCCTGTGTGTCTGTTTGTTCGTGTGTTTGTTAGTTTGCTCTCTACGTCTGCCTGACTGTTTGATTTGTTGGTGGGGTTTTGTTTGTTCTATTTGTCTGTCTGTCTGACTGTTTGTTCCCTACATCTGTCTGTCTGTCTGTCTGTCTGTCTGTCTGTCTGTCTGTCTGTCTGTCTGTCTGTCTGTCTGTCTGTCTGTCTGTTCTCTACATTCGTATGTATGTCTGTCTGTCTGTCTGTCTGTCTATCTGTCTGTCTGACTGTCTGTCTGTCTGTCTGTTCTCTACATTCGTATGTCTGTCTGTCTGTCTGTCTGTCTGTCTGTCTGTCTGTCTGTCTGTCTGTCTGTCTGACTGTCTGTCTGTCTGTCTGTCTGTTTGTCTGTCTGTTCTGTGGATCTATAATTTTCTCCATGTCTCTCTTTGTTTTTGTGTATAGCACTACATGTTGCTTAGGTTCTAGACTACGCTGTGCTTCCTTAAGACCCAGTCTTCATTTATTTTTCTTTCCAAAAAAAAGTTTTTAAAAATGACTTTACAAACTTTCATTTCTGAACGTATTTGTGAATGAGATGTGGTATACATGCTGAGTAGGTGGTTGGCGGGTGCTCTGGTGTGGTTTGCTTCTTCTTTCCTATCAAACATCTATCGCCCTGATCTCTCCTCCTTCTTTTTTATGTTTGTTACTCTCTTGTAACAGCTCTAATCTTCTGGCGCTCATATGACCCTATGCAGTTGCGAGCGCCGTAAAACCTCTACTAAAACTAAAGCTAAAATAGAACACTCTACAGTTTTCAACGCAGTATCGCAGGCTTATGCTGCCACCACAATCCAACTTCAAATTTAGACAAAATCGAATGGTGCGTTCCTTTTTTTTAATTATTGATATGCATGAACAGTAATCGCCTGTAAATGAAACCGGAAATCTGCGCTAACGGAAGCAGAACAGCGTAGAGCGCAATTTGCAATTTGTCTAGACGATCGTCTGGAAGTCTCCGATGTGGCGCGTTCACTTTGTTTCAGGGAACTCAACTGGAAGATCTTTTTTGTGGATGGTTTGCGGGTGCTCTGGTGTGGTTTGCTTCTTCTTTCCTATGAAACATCTATCGTCCTTATCTCCCCGCCTTCTTTTTTATGTTTGTTACTCTCTTGTAACACCTCTAATCTTCTGGCGTTCATATGACCTTATGCAGTTGCGAGCGCCGTAAAACCTCTACTAAAAAAATCCTTTTTTGTTGTTGTTGTTGTTGTTGTTGTTGTTGTTGTTGTTGTTGTTGTTGTTGTTGTTGTTGTTGTTGTTGTTGTTG
>NW_004797316.1:13672-17057 GCF_000002075.1 Aplysia californica | reverse complement strand
TGCACATGGTCGAACCATATCAATCATGTTAGCATGTTTGTATGTACACAAATAGAGTTGATGTTGGTGGAGAGAGAGAGAGAGAGAGAGAGAGAGAGAGAGAGAGAGAGAGAGAGTGGAAAGGGGGGGGATGGGGGATGATGGTGGTGATGATAATAAGTTATATGTCTATAATGATTTAGAAAATTATAAACTGAAAATAATAAGATAGCACTTCCACTTATCTCAAAGTAATAACTTGCTTATCCTCGGGCAATATTTGATCACGAAGATTACACCAGTGTCTCAAAAGCCGGGATTAAATTTTCTTTAATATATTATATTCAGAAGTGTCTTCAGACATTCTTGTGTATTCATGAAATCTAGAGGAGTCCTTTTTCAATTCACAAAAAGTTGGTGGTATTCACCAAATTGCCGTTTTTCTCTATTTATTGGGTGTACATTATGTACTCCTGTCTTCTTCACAGGCCTCAACAATAACGAACTGTCCAGTAGCATAAATCCATCTCCAGACGACATAATGTTCGCTAGGTAATATAAAAATCTTGTTCACGTTTGCCCCTGAGTCTCTGATCATGCTGAGAGGCAGGTTTCAAGTCGTCACTTGGGCCACTTGTCATACCATATCTGCTTTGCAGGTTACAAGTCGTTTGTAGCGGGTAAACCAGCGCAGAATGCATGCTGCACTACGGCCGCACCCTAATAATGCAGACTAAACCATTCAGTGGTCACTGTGAGTCTGCTCTAGTTAGTGCCATTTCCCCGACCTCCGTAGTTTCATAGTTGTGTCTCACTGTTGGTGTCCGGTTGTTAATCTTTATTTCTGTTTGTTATCTTGTTTAGCGAAGTCTATTTACTTTCGGTCGGTCTTTTGGGGCCTTGCCTGAAAGGTCTAAACACCAGAACTGATCCCATTTTGTGGAGGTTTCTGGGGGAAGGCTGAGGTCTCTGCCATTTGTTTCAAAGGTTACTGATGGGCTCGAGACATTGATACAAATGAATGCCTTTGGAAGTGATAGTCCGAAGGAACTACACGACCTTACTGAAGTATTTATGGAATTATTATGTCTGCAACTGTAAGAAAAAGTACTATTTTGTTCTTCTTTTAATTCTACATTGTAATACATTGACATCATATATTGCTCTTTAACAATGACGGCGGAGGGCACGATAAGTATAGACCCTCTCGCAAGTTTCGACAGTACCAAATACTCACCTTGATCTAGCGAAGTATATGTGTGTCTTCTTACATCTTTTGAATACCATGTCAACCAATGCCCACAAATACTCACATCTATACACTCTAATTTCTTTTAAAATTACTAATACTGCGTCCAATAAATGCTTGGCTGTAATTTACACTGAATCGCCTTTTACTACCAATTTTTCTTTTTAACATATTTGCTCTTGGTGCAGTCTGTAAAATTATTCTGGCAAATCCCAATTGAGGCTTTGAGTAAAGTCTTTGCTCACATACAGAGAGCATAATATCATATTGAGTTGGGCATGACTTCTGAAGTTTGGAAAGCCAGGAGGATTTGACAGTCATTAAGGGTCAAATAAAGACGAAATGTATTCATGCCCAATTACACAATCCTAGCATAATACGCCTTTGTAGGCATTTCCGGGCAAAGCTTCTGGATATAGATGTACTTCAGAACAATAAATGAAAAAAAAAGTGCTAATAAACCAACAGTTTACACTTATTGGTCCCAAATTTGGGTCTTTGCAAGGTTTTCTCACCGAAATGTTGACCAGTCCCTGCTGCTGGGGTCATGAAAAACAGTACATCTTTTAATCCTTATACACAATGAAATCAAGAAGATTAAGGGTGAGTGAATGAACAGTACATACGCTATTGCGTGGCAAGTTGCGTTTTATAACCGATACTTGCCCTTGTATACATTTATGGTTATTTGTACAAGTTTTCCTTTGTTGAATTTATACTCATTTGCAGTTTATGGCGAAAGGCCCCTGATTTTCTAGAATAAGGCAAAGTCTGATCGTCCAACTAAATCCCCTTGTAACTACAAAATGAGATCAAATCAATAACAATGCTATGCATGTCTTCAGTGAAATTGTAAAGAATGTGTGAGAAAAATCATGTTGACTTTTCAAAACAATAAAGTTTCTATGTTCACACTGGCTCCTGCTGTCCATGGTAAAAAGATCGTTACGGCACCTCAGAATTACAAAGTTCTTCCTGCTCATTACCTAGTTTTGAGAAATTTTACGTTAAAAATTGTGAGTTTCACAATGCAATTCTCTGGATATCTTGATAATGACTCTGAATAATTTTACGATTTTTATAGAGCAAATAGAATATTTGGTTTCTGATCCCATGGTCTCAGTAACCCGAAACGACCAAAAATGGCAGATAGAACTTTGTTATTTTCAGATACCAATGTGTGTGTGTTGTATGTGTGTGTGTGTGTGTGTGTGTTGTGTGTGTGTGTGTGTGTGTGTGTGTGTGTGTGTGTGTGTGTGTGTGTGTGTTAAATGAAATTGGCTCTAAGTGTCTAAAGCCTCAACAGACACATTTAGAAGAATCAGGAGGCAGGCCCCCACCATAGAAATAGATTCGGCGACGGTGAAGACCAAACAACACAGGGCCGACAGGAGAGAGATCAAAGACATGACTTGGATCTTTTCCGAGGCGAGCTGATCCACAGGGACATCCCTGACTGAGTGTGGTGTTGAGTAGGATGTTGAGTGGTGAGATGTTGGGTGGGGTGTTGAGTGGTGAGATGTTGAGTGGGGTGTTGAGTGGTGAGATGTTGAGTGGGGTGTGGAGTGGTGAGATGTTGAGTGGGGTGTTGAGTGGTGAGATGTTGAGTGGGGTGTTGAGTGGTGAGATGTTGAGTGGGGTGTGGAGTGGTGAGATGTTGAGTGGGGTGTGGAGTGGTGAGATGTTGAGTGGGGTGTGGAGTGGTGAGATGTTGAGTGGGGTGTGGAGTGGGATGTTGAGTGGTGAGATGTTGAGTGATGAGATGTTGAGTGGGATGTTGAGTGGGATGTTGAGTGGGATGTTGAGTTGCGGGATGTTGAATGGGATGTTGAATAGGATGTTGAGTGATGAGATATTGAGTGGGATGTTGAGTGGGATGTTGAGTGATGAGATGTTGGGTGGGATGTTGAGTGAGCTGTTGAGTGGGATGTTGAGTGGGGTGTTGAGTGGTGAGATGTTGAGTGGGATGTTGAGTGGGATGATGAGCGGGATGTTGGGAGGGAAGTTGAGTGGAATGTTGAGTGAGATACTGAGTGGGATATTGAGTGGGATACTGAGTGGGATGTTGAGTGGGATGTTTAGTGGTGAGATGTTGAGTGGGATGTTGAGCGGGATGTTGGGAGGGAAGTTGAGTGGAATGTTGAGTGGGGTGTTGAG
>NW_004797316.1:12352-13549 GCF_000002075.1 Aplysia californica | reverse complement strand
TGATGTTGAGTGGTTTGTTGAGTGGGATGTTGAGTGGGATGTTGAGTGAACTGTTGAGTGGGGTGTTGAGTGAGCTGTTGAGTGGGATGTTGAGTGAGCTGTTGAGTGGGATGTTGAGTGGGATGTTGAGTGGGATGTTGAGTGGGATGTTGAGTAAGGTGCGGCATCTTTGAAGAAAGATGAGTATACTCAATACTCCCTTGCGTGAGAATCGAACTGATGTCTGGCGTGTGCAACAGCGAAAGTCCAACCATACTCATCACCCCCACTGACAGATTTAGAGGGCTTGAAACGAATGCCCATCTGACCTAGGCATTATAAAAGTTCGGACTGGGTTGACCCGAGTAAAGGCAATGGCCAGTGCACACTATAATTATCAAATGAATAATTGCCCTTCGCAGTGCTTCTTCAATTGTATCCTGAAGTCCTTTAAGGACTATTACATTTTGCGAGCAAACTGAAGACCTGAACCCAGAGTGAGCACCATCCTTTTGACTGACTGTTTTCTCCAAACCGGATCCAATCAGGGCTAGAAAACCAAGCATGTTGTACATTAGAGGATTTCATCAAACTGTGCCAAAATGTAGCTTTTGTCAATTCTTAAAGGAAATAAATGTATCTGGCTACACTCATATGTATCAAACCACAGTCGATTTTCTTTAAAAAGTCACCCATCGTCGAAGACAAAAGGGGTCGCATTAGGTGGGGTGTATGTCTTGCACGGTTTTTTCATGTTGTTTAAAAAAACGAAAGAGGTATGTGGCAGTTTGTACAGGTGATTGTCTTATACAGGTGACCGTTAGAGCAGGTCTGACCACATTTCAAATTAGAGGGATTTGACGAAACGTTTTGCGATATGCTCTGGGTAAAAGGTGATGGCAGAAAGTTTGGGACGTAGCCTACTTCTACGAGATAAGGAATCGCTCCTGATATCTCGTAACGCATTAAATAAGTTTAGCTCGGAAACCTCGTAACATTATATTATTTTGTGAACTCTCTGAACTTCATGTTGAGTACTCGTGTTTCTTTGTTAAAGGGACCAGTTGTGAAATAAACATGCTGTTCAGTATAATTATCTTGCAGAGCTCGACTCTGTTATACTATATGAACAAACGAATGTGGTGTAGTGGTTAGGCTCTTCTTTGTTGACTGTAGATGACGTGACTTCAATTCCCGAGAGGGAGCGTTTTGTTGGGG
>NW_004797316.1:9485-12252 GCF_000002075.1 Aplysia californica | reverse complement strand
GGGTTATTTTAGATAAATCCTTTTAATCCAGTATCGCTGTATGTAAGGATCGTGTATCCCATTCAGTCCCGGTTGGCCCTGGAAACTGAGTCCAAGTAAGCAGCCCCCGAAATGATCTGAACAGGCTAGGGGCTCTTGTGCTCTACAGGTACCGTATTCATGTCTCATTCAAAAGGACCTTGGACCGAAACCTGACGGAGGCGGGGAAAAAAATTCTCAATGATTTTCTACTTTCAACCCGTTTCCTGCTTTCCTGTTCTCAAGTCCTGTTCTGTTATCTACTTTCATCTCCACTTTCTTCCCGCTCGTCTCTCCTTTACTCCTAACTCTTTTTACTGCTACTCCTGGCTCCTTCTTCCTTCTGTCTTTCAGCCACATTCCTGGTCTTGGGGTAGGTAAGAATAAAAAAAACGTAGCTCTCTCGGATAAGGGCCAAAAATCTCGGAAGTCCCGGGTTCAAGTTGCGCACATTAAAGATCCCTTGATAGTCCTAAAATCGACTGAAACTACTCGTCAGTATAAAACACTAAATCTTATGTAGAGTTCTTTCGAAATTGGAATGTGGCCCTTCAAAGCTGGAATAACGGTCACATACGTAAAAAATCAGTTACACAGTAGTTTGAAGAACCAGCTGTCGACTACCCTTGAGATCTAGCAGGGAAACGCAAAATTCAGAAGATATACTCGTAAACTATGTCTGTGAGGATGTAAAACATTACAAAAGAATTGAATATTTATAATATTATGATAATGACCAGTCGTAATAAAAGTGATACACAATTTGCTGTAGGCCCCTGCGTGATTCAGGGTTTGATTCAGTCAGGCATAATAATATAGGCTACCGTACTATAATGTACGTAAGTCCCTCCGCAAAGGGATACACCGTTTTCTGGGTACCAGGTAACCTGATTTCCATTGCCAATTAGAACCAGTACATCTCCCAAAACTGCCTCTGTACCATCCATCAGCATGGCGGCTGTGGTGTAATGGTTAAGCTCCTCGTCGTCACACTCAGAAAACGTGAGCTCAACAATAATTATAATAATGGAGCATCCCCGTCCGTCTGCTGGGATGTTCTATACCACGCAGCCGTGGTTGTCTCAGACAGGCAGGGGTCGAAGCAGTCGGCCGTTTTCATGATCGAAAATGTTTCGATTGGAGTATGAAGACCTGCAGTTTTTTGTTATTATTTTCTTTTTGTTTTTGTTTTTATTTTGCTTTGTTTTTTATTTTAATTGTTTGTAAACAACCATTTCCGACCCATCTCCTTTGTGGCAGTATTGTAGTAAATGAGAACTCGTCTTCTTTAAATTAAGGGTAAAGTTACACCCCACCAAACTATTACCGATTTTTTTTTGCCCTTGAAAATGCCTACTACTTTTTAACATTTCCTTTTGGGGGGAGGAGGGGGAGAATGACACGAGGCGGATCCTTGAGAACTTTAGGAATCTAAGATGTGTATTTCTGTATTTGTTTCTAGTGCTTTTTCATGTGTTTATTTATAGCCATGTACCCCCAGCCAATGATTTACGGTCTCTGTCCCCAACAAGCTCTCAGAGACTTCACAACATCTCCCATGGCAGGGGATTGCTAAGTAGCTTACCCGTTTACTGCTGAGTTAATTTGGGTGGGGGGGGGGGAGAACAGAGTAGTATCTTTCCTAAAGATGAAATGGCGTACCCAACGGAGCCAGGGATCAAACTCACCACTGTCCCTTTCTGCAAGTTCATCTCCTTACTACTTCTGTTTCTAGATTTTTGCAAAGCGTTTACTTTTCTGCATATATCTGATCACTGATCATTGTAAAAAAAAAAGTCACTTCTTTTATGAATTTAAGCAATTAAATACTTGCTCAACTTTCTTTTGTAAGGCCAATAGAATCTTAGAAAGGAAGAGCCACTGTAGAGTTTCGAACCTGTGTCTTTCATTCAAAAGACTGGTATCTTACCTATCATGGCAACGCAGGCCAAGTGACAGACGTGCAATAAACAGATAGCGTGTCTGATTCCTGGCGTTATTGCGAGAAGAGTTCATCTTGGAGCCTCACTCGTCTTCTTACAGTTCGAGAAAGTGTGTGTTTGGGGGGGGGGGGGGGGGGGTAAATGAGCGAGAGAATGAATAAGTGAGAAATTGAATGGATGCCATGCTGAATGAATAGCAGACTGAATAAGAGAAGGAATGAGCAAGTGAGAAAGTGAATACGTGAGTGAAGGATAGGTAACAAATTCGAACAGTTGGACACCTGAATGATGTACGGAGTAACTGATTGGAGTGTTGGGCGTGGGTTTGAAGACAGCATGCTGAATTGATGAGTAGCTCTGTGTTATTAAGTTCTAAGCTGAATTTTGTGGGCGGAATAGCGAATGTGTACGAAGAAAAGGAACAACACAAATTATGTAACATTGCTGAGAAAGCAGAGGTGGAGAAGGGGACGGCCTGATAGGAGGGCTCCCTAACCCCCTTTCCTGTCCCCTTTCTCCCAGCATACGAACTCTCTTATATTGAGAAACACAAATACACCAGATTAAAACAACAGGGCAGGTTATCTCTTCTATGACACTCTGTGACCGTAGTAGAAGGGGTGGGGATGAGTTGCGGCGCTACTGGCATATCCTTCTTCTTTTTAACCCCTCTCTTGTTTCCATCTGTCCGGTTTGACTTAAAGAAGGGTCGTTATAGCATCCATTTGCAACTTCTCGATCTATATTCTTAATACATAATATACTCTAGATCTTTGACCACTGGCGACCAGCCCTCCACCCCCACC
>NW_004797316.1:6174-7408 GCF_000002075.1 Aplysia californica | reverse complement strand
GTGTGTGTGTGTCTGTGTCTCCTCCTGTTCCTGACCTCCCTCCACCTCCTCCTCTTCCTCCTCCTCCTCCTCCTCCTCCTTCTCCTTCTTCTTCTTCTTTTTCTTCTTTTTCTTCCCCCTCCTTTTTCATTGCCCATCTTGTTCTTCCTTCACCATTTCATGTATAGAAATTCGCCATCTTTATCTTGATCATCACCTGTCACAACGTTGTTATTCAGTATCCTTGCAACGAGAACACTCTACTCCCTAAAAAAAAACCCCAAAGTTTCCCAAATTAGTATGCAATTCACTCCTCGTAAAAGACCATCTTTTTTTCATTCCACAGAGTTACACTTACCTGGCCTATGATTATTACAGACAGAAAATGGGGGCAGAGCATCATCTCCGGCTCATGAACGGAAATGAGACCATAACTAAAATACTGTATGACTATTCTGCCGTAAGTACTGGCGTAGATTGATAGACTAATACAAAATGACTCACTCTCGAAAATCGAAGCATTTCGTAATGTCTAATAGAGGTTGTTGGAGGAGACGATAAAAACATTGTGCTTTATTTTTCAGATAGAAGTTCTTTAAAAACAATCCGATAAAAACATTGTGCTTTATTTTTCAGATAGAAGTTCTTTAAAAACAATCCGATAAAAACATTGTGCTTTATTTTTCAGATAGAAGTTCTTTTAAAACAATCATAGCTCCAATTTGATAAACGATACGTCACCCCTAAAATAGTTCCCAACCTACAATAATTGGCTATAGGTTATACGAGTGAACCATCTTGAAGAGCGATATCTATGTTTGTAGTAATTACACGGAAACTGAAAACAAACCCTACAGTTCAGAGAACAAGTATCATGCCTTTATATATGACCATAAATTTGTGAATATGTCATTTTGTTTATTTTAATTAATTGTTCAGTAATTGCACTAGTTTGGCAACATTCAAATATTCACAAAAGGCCTTATATTTAGCTTTAGATCAAGAAAATAAACTATTTACAATTGTCTTCGATTCGTCATTTCCTTTTTAAATGTAATAAGCAAAGAAACAAAACACTTTTTTAAAAATCTGACTCCTAATTTGCATGAAGCGTTGAACAGGAAGTATGTGGAGTATTGCAGTGTATCATGTATGCATCAAGGATCTGAAACTGCTTTTTAGATACCGGCAAGCTGTTGGTATTGAAAAAATCTCTCTCTCTCTCTCTCTCTCTCTCTCTCTCTCTCTCTCTCTA
>NW_004797316.1:0-4360 GCF_000002075.1 Aplysia californica | reverse complement strand
GGGGGGGGGGAGTATACGTTTAGCCCCGACATAAATAGGTTGGCATTGTGTAAAACGTAGGTATCGGCTAGATCTAAATGAACATGATGTACCCTTCTTTTTCGAGATGCACGAACCTACCTCAAAACACGGCAGATAATTCCGTATTCAAAATGCCTTCAGTGAGCGAGCCTGAGGTCTCCGTTGTCAGTGATGTAGGCCTACCAGTCAAGTTCTTGACCATTGCACGCAGATGACGTTAGTTCGATTCCTGCTTGAGGAAAATTTTATTTGCGTTTTTTGAGTTGTTGTTGTTGGGGGTTTTTTTACAGTTAAAAAGGATGCTGTATCCTACTTAGCTTGAGCTGACCCTGACAGTCAAAATCGGAGCAGCCTGCCTTCAAAAAGATCTAAAGTTTGCCGACGGGGGCATAAAAATGCACTGTACAATCAAAATGACAAGTATGGGGGCCCTACTTGTGATACCCGCCGGGTTTCTGCTAGGTTGTGAGATTAATCTTTTTTTATAATCTCTTCTTCAGCAAAACAGAACGGCGTGGAATTCTTCTCCAATTACACCCCGGGTATACCTGACCCTACCGTGCTCGACACGCCGACGATGGCAGGTTCCTGCAGCATCCTGAATGCTGACGGCTCCCCAGTGAGTGCTGCCTGCTACAATAGTCTACATCTATGTTTAGTAGATATAAAAACGAGTAAAGAGGCGCTTTTATATTTCACTAGTGTCTTATTTGTTTTTCGTAGAAATCATTTTATTTTGTAACTGATAGGTTCCTCTCTTCGTAAACTTTAAGTGGCCGTTTTCTTTATCAGCCTGACTTTCTTACGATAAGTTAAACCCTTCATTGTGTGGTGGAGGTTTGGATCCCTCTGTTATCCTTGAATTCTGGGTTTGGTTCCTGTACAATCTCGCTGGATTCTTTATTTAAAAAAGGAGTTTTTACAAACATGTAGGCAGTGGCGGTGGGTGGACCAAAATGTGGGTGGGGCTTAGGTTTCTTCCAGTTCTTTACCACCAAATAGCAAGAAATAAGAATAAAACAGTGATGATTTTTTTATACTCACAGTGAGCCACGGCAGTTTGAGAACCATTCAAACGAGAAGAGTTGCCTTTCTTTTCCATCTCTTTGTTCTTAGTTAAATTCTTGTTGATGGTTGGGACGAAGCCGATGCACCTCCAAATTTCCTCTAATTAGTTTTCGTGTGATGAAAAAATTGCCCTACAAGTAGTTCGACCTGATTTATAACTGTTAAATCTCAGCGGCACAAACACAAACATGCACACACAGCACTTCAAACATAATACTTCTATAGGCTGGACTAGGCCGTGTAGTCGAGAAAGTTGAACGCACCCAACAAAGAACCAATGAGCGCATCGGTGTCTGTGTCAGTGGGGGAAAGTGTGTCGTAAAGTTTCACCCCATTGTCAGGGCTAGGAGAGCGTGAGCCCTCGGTACACTGTTATTTTCCCCCAGTCTTCTACCTTTTTGCAAGAAGAGTTTCATTAAGGACGAGCTGTGGGAAATGGGCTCATCCTTGCTGAGCCCTAAAGACATTTGATTGGCTGCTGGGTTACTATAGTTGTAAGCGGTGACAACAGTGATTGGATAAGCGAGCAAGCCGCCAAGTTGATCTCTCTGTGTTCATTGCGTGCGGTCATAACGGTTTCAACTGCTTGTTTCATATGGAGAAATATATACATTTACTTTGGGATAGAGTTGGGGGTGGTGGATGGGGAGGGGAGGAGGGGCTCAAGCGCGTGAGCCCCTCAAACCCACCGTCACTGCATGTAGGTCTAATTCTATTCCTCTACAATCAATTTCGAAGAAGTGTAGAAGATCTGTTCATCTTTTCCGTTTGTCTATTATTCATTCTAACTTTCGTCTCCCAAAAGTATTTCCTGTAAAGAGAGAATTTTAAATCTAAATTACAAACAAGTCAGTTCTAAGATTGGTTATTATCAATGTCGCCTTTTCAGTTAGCGCTATCGTGATTTTTCTTTGGATTTGTAGGCTATTATCCATTTCTCTGTCCTGTCCTTCTAACAGTGTATGTTAATGAAGAAAGAGGCCGATCCTGTGAGGGCCCTGAGCCAGAAAACGGTTATTTAATTGTAGTCAAAACTATGGTGATAGACTAGAACAAACGAGAGAGAACGAACTTTGACACTGAATGGCACCCCCTAACCATGGAATAACTCTTTCGTTGGCTCTTTTCAGGTCACACAAACAGTGGTAGGGCGGTGACTGCCGAGGTGATCTTCTTCTAGATAAAATTGCTTCTATGCACTGATGTTTTTCTCATCCATCTTCATGACCATAATATTGTCTATAGAATGCAATAAAATACATTATGTAAGTCTACACAAGAGCTCAAAAGTCTTGCCATGACAATACATGTAGTCGTATACCTGTGATGTTAGAGATTTTGTTTGTTTGACACACACAGAACATGTAACGGTCATTTAGTGCTGGGGAAAAGTAGGAAATGCAGACAGAAGCAACAGAGGGAAAGTGAAGAAGTAGAACCTATCAGAGGTGCCCTCCAACCACCCACGTTAATGTTTTTGCAGCGTGTGGTATTGCACTTTGGTGTTCCGTTTATGTTTAGGTTTTTGTTCTTGATTTGACCATCAGGCTGCGATGATAATACGATTCATCGGTGCTTTGTTGATTATTAGGACACAGTATCCCAACTGGACATCATTGTGGGCCAATGTAAATACATGTAAATGGTGGGTTGTCTGCCAGATGGTTTGAATTTGAGTACACTAGGCCTACCATTCATGCGACACAGTCTCTCTGGTATGAGAGGGGTGTATTTTCTCTCTGTGCCACTGTGTCTTTGGTCAAGCTCTGTTATGAGTCGATCAGAAGACTGAGTGAACGAGTTTATGTGGTGCGACAACACATCATTGAGTCCTTATTGTTTCTTTGGGCGCATTCACATTTATGCAAAGTGCTTTTTGGATGTTGACAGGTATTAGTTTAGATTTACTTTAAACTGAATTAAAATTATCATCTGTAATAAATCTCCTGTTCAATGTCCAGCCGACGAATTGTGGCCAGTTAACGACCAGTTAACGAACCGCCCTTGATTTTTTTCTGCACATCTGTGTTTTTTTGTCTAGCTCTTTGGGGAGTTGATCAGTAGACTGAGAAAGAATAAAACCCCTCCCAAACAAGACCTCGGACCCAAACTCCAATCACTGCACAGGACCCGCCTACGAGATGTTTTCTGTATTGGGTATGGTGTTCAAATTATACAAAAACCAGACTGCAAGGAGCACAGGCTGGTGGTAATCGTCAAAAACCCGAGTACGGTACTTAATTCTAAGGACTTTGGTTTCATGCCTTTGACGAAAACAACCCCATCTTATTGTGAATGCCAATGCATTTGATTTGTGTTTGCGTGTATGTGTATGTGTTTGTGTGTATGAGAGACAGAGACAGAGGGGGAAGAGAGAGAAAGAGAAAGAGAGAAAGGGAGAAGGGGAGAGAGAGAGGGGGGGAGAGAGAGAGAGAGAGAGAGAGAGAGAGAGAGAGAGAGAGAGAGAGAGAGAGAGAGAGAGAATACCTTTAGTTTTGGTAAATTTTGGGCGTGTTTGCGTTTGAGATGTGGTACTTCCGTAGACTGTAAACCCTAGAATATCCAGAATTAGCTGGGAAGTTTTTTTTGTTCTTTTTAAAGTTAAAACTACCATTATGAAGGAACTTCTTGAAGGCAAAGTGTGGGAGCAAAGGGCCAAGGGTGGACAAAGAACAACGTAGACGTTTAACATCAATATATGGACTGACCTAAGTATGACAGAGTGTAAAACGGCAGCAAGTGACAGTAAACAGTGGCGGGTATTGCATGCCCACCTCTAAGCCAGAGATGACACCTCCGGGTATCCAGGTACATAGATCTAATAATACATAATATGTGTAATGGTTGGTAGACCGTCGACCCGACGATGTCATTTGAGAAGTCTTTAGCATTTTAGTTGTAGGCTCGAGTGTGGATGGCAAGTCCAATGCGAGAGGCATGCACTCCTGAGTATTTTTTTCCGTAAGTGTTTCACGGCGCTCGCAACTGCATACGGTCATATGAGAGCGCCGGGCATATTACAATTTCCAGTGTAGGTAGAAATCAATTTTGAATTTTGCCCAAGTGGCGGCCGAAGCTTACTCTTATTGATTTTGGACCACCAAGTTGACCAAGAGATCTTTAACGTGTGCAACTCGGGACCTCCGAGAATTTTCGCCCTTATCCGGGAAGGCTAGGTGTTAGATCTTACCTACCCGGTACCCTACAATCAGGGGTGTGGCAGAAAGACAGCAGTATGAAGGAGCCAAGGAGTAACAGTAGAAAGGCTGCA
>NW_004797315.1:2154617-2155702 GCF_000002075.1 Aplysia californica | reverse complement strand
ATAATATTATTATATATTTGAGGGGGAGTGGAGTTGCGACATCCAACTCTGTGTAGCTAGAATGGAAACATGTACCCATGACTGAGTGTTCAGCTTGAACGGGGGTCAGGCATGGACCTTAGAACTTAGAACTTCCCTGCGGGTCAGGTCACTT
This sequence comes from Aplysia californica, assembly GCF_000002075.1. Classification (NCBI taxonomy): domain Eukaryota; kingdom Metazoa; phylum Mollusca; class Gastropoda; order Aplysiida; family Aplysiidae; genus Aplysia; species Aplysia californica. The sequence goes on along the minus strand of NW_004797315.1, from coordinate 2,155,548 downwards.
GACCTTTGCCTTTTGCCTTGGGTCATAGATGCCTTGGGTAACTCTCTGTCCGTGTGACGTCATAGCCCGTGTGCCTGGTCTCCTGAAACCAGGACAGGGAGATAAGAATGAGAGAAAGAGAAAGGCGGGTGGGTCGGATTCCGGACTCAATAGTCACTGGTCTGGCACTACCACAATATTATTATAATGCATTACTGGATGCGGTAGTACTTTGTGCGATTGTGAGGAAATAAGTTGCCACCTTTTAAGCACAAGGGGGCTATCCCGAAACATGTTTTTTGAGAAAATCGAAGGTAAATTTTTTGCCCCTTGTTCTGTTTCTTTAAAAAACAAGGAAAGTTTTCTTTATAACCAAACAAATATCCACACCAGTGAAACCATTAAACTTCTCCTATAGGTAGGGCAATGCCCACTTTTGGTGCAGGTCAAGATTTCTGGAAACCTCCGAAATCTGGGTTAGCCTGCTTGTCTTTAAAAAAAGCGACCAATTACAAAGCTCTTCTGCTTAGTACCTAGTTTTGAGAAACTTCACGTGAGAAATGTTGAGTTTCACAACATGTCGTCAAGCTCTTTCGAATGCAATTCTTTGAATATCTTTATAAAGACTCCGAGTAATGTTACGATTTTGATAGAGCTGACAGAACATTAATTAGTTTCTGACTCCATGGTCTTAGTACTCTAAATGTTCTAAAATGTCAGATAGAACGTTGCAGTTCTGAGGTAGCGAAGTTAAAAAAAACTTCGTCGACACTTCGAAGCATGAGTCACTACTCGTGCGTTTCAAATACCGATACGAATTGTATAAAACGTAGCCTTCTTGTAATTACATCAGCAATAATCGCCATTCAATATTCTTGTTGTCTTCATTAATCTCTCTGTCTCGAAATCACAAAGCCATATTAGCATCAATTGTTTAAAAATACCCCCCCCC
>NW_004797315.1:2147781-2149195 GCF_000002075.1 Aplysia californica | reverse complement strand
TTCTTCCGCAGGCAAAGCTATGAAAATGACCCTGTCATTTCTCGTCTCTTCTTCCGCAGGCAAAGCTATGAAAATGACCCTGTCATTTCTCGTCTCTTCTTCCGCAGGCAAAGCTATGAAAATGACCCTGTCATTTCTCGTCTTTTCTTCCACAGGCAAAGCTATGAATAACCGTATCATTTCTTGTCTTGTCTTCAGCAGGCAAAGCTATGATCATGAATCGGGAAGTTGTACGGTCAGTGGAGGGAGAGAATAATTGTCCTGAGTATGAATAAATAATGCAGTGCAAGGATAGATGGACACCGCTAACGTGCATTAGTGGGACATGATACGTTCTGTGAGAGCAAATTGCATCTTGAATTGTATTTATTTTATATTTTTTAAATGTTGGTGGAGTTTTTTTGTGGAAATTTTTGGTTCTTAAAAAACCCCAATTTTTTATATTTTTTTTAAAGACTCGTTTATTTTCAGACAGAGTTACCTACATTAGGCAGTGTGGAAGCCTGCCTCCTAAATAGTTAAAACTGCGTCGATGGGGCATAAGAACACCTAAGCCCCCCTAATTTTTATAGCAAAGAATCAGAAGGGGGGGGTTAGTGGGGTAGTTGATCTTTACATAGAATTGGTGGAGGGTAGCTGACTGTTTATACAGGGTGCCTATTGGTGGCCATTATCAGTTCGGTTCCGTTCGATTTGGTCTTCTGGGCTAGCCATAATTTCCTCCATGGCTGGAGAAAAGCTACCATCGTGGCACAAACCGAATGAAACCGACGATCATAAGTTATAACCTTTAATAACAAACCCGTTTGATTTCAAGACCGCGCGTCAGGCGATCGGTTTGGGCAGTTGGTTTAAAAAAAAATCTATTTGTATAGTGTGCACTGAAGCCGCCAGAAACCGAACCGAACCGAACCGGACCAAAATGAACCGAACTGGACCAAAACAAACCGAACTGGACCGAACTGGATCAAAACGAACCGAACTGGACCGAAACAAACCGAACTCAAAACGAACCGAACTGGACCAAAAAAACCCCGAACCGAACTGTACCAAAACGTACCGAACTGGACCAAAAAGAACCGAACCGGACCGAATCGAGCCGATCCTTCAAGATTTTTAGTCGTTCTGCGTTGGGAACAAGGTCCGGAATGGAGTCGAGTGATAACAGGATGACTTGGGAGGAGTATGACCCAGCGGTGGCCGCCTCTAGCCTACTGGATTACATAATGCACTTGAAATTCCTTTATGGAGATAGCGGCATCATCCCCACCTCCCCCGACAAGGTCATTGTCAACGCGCGCACACAAGCACGCACAGACACAGACGCACAGATACAGACACAGTCGCACAGATACAGACACAGTCGCACAGATACAGACACAGACATACACACACACACACACACACACACACA
>NW_004797315.1:2145540-2147459 GCF_000002075.1 Aplysia californica | reverse complement strand
AGATAGATAGATAGATAGATAGATAGATAGATAGATAGATAGATAGATAGATAGACAGGGAGAGATATATACGTACATACATACAGCAGATACACACCCAACACACAGATTATGACATACACTCATACAAGCACTTAACACATATGCTTTCAGATGCGCACACACAGCGAATTGACCACTTTGTTGATCCCTGCGTGGATAATTATTTCACAAAATATATGCCTAATCCACAACACATGCAAACTGAAGAAAATCGAAGGACTCTTTCTTAATGCAAGATCGTATGTACATTTTTTATTGATCGTAGTATTGTTACTGCATGGGCTTTCTGTATCTGGAAAATTGTCGGTTAATATAAACCATTATGCTTGCCAACTTTATTTCATTTGGTTAAAAAAAACAAGAGGTCATATAGCTTATCCGGTCGCTTGTGCTGTTGTTGGTAATGTAAATAAATCTGCATCTGTTTTAAGAGGTAATTACAGTCGCAAAGAACACCCTCATTAGCTTGTCTTTACCGATCCTAAAATAATTGGTAGCAGAAGTCGACTCAAAGTTTAAGTGCATTGGGACCAAATGAAATGTGTTTTTTCTACGAATGTCAGATTGCAGAGGTCGTGGTATAATCTTTCCAGAACATAAGGCTATATAACTTCCCTAATGCAATTTGCTCGATTAAAACAAACAACGAAAGGGATTTTTATACAGAGGAAGAATAAAAATTTAATGTTATGGAATGAAAGGAGACAGGATGAGAAATTATCATGATTTCATTAATTTGTCGAAATACGATGAAGAGAAATTAAATAAATTAAATGAAAGGATGAAATACAGTGACTTTAGCACTTCAGGGCGAGATAGCTTTCACACTGCATTTTGATCTTAGTTTGAGTAAAATGAAAAGAGCGTTTGATCTTGTTTGTGTTCCTTAACCCTGCTGGGCATAAATACGTCATTATTTCAGAATAAGTCAATACAGAACGGTAAAGTAAATATTGCCAATAGCCCTTCAAGGTAAAGACTTTAATGGTGTGTGTTATTTTGACACTAGAAAGGTAGAAGCTTATGCAAGACGACGGAATTAAAATCTTACCTAAAAGCTCTCAGAAACTTCACAGTAACTCCATGTATTAACCGACCCGTTCATTACAGATGGCCCTTTTGATCCTCTATGAAGGCATTTGTGGCACGACGTGGTGGTATCAGGCACTCGTCAATTTTTGGGCATATGGAGTTATTGGTATCATCTTATAGCTTGTTCATTTGCTTTTCTTTTGGTAAAAAAATATTCATCTATGTTGAATAGAAGTCGAGATATTTGCGATTGAAGGAGGTGAGGTTACCTGATTTCAGAGGTAAAATTAGTGAGAAAATGGCCGCCAAATATTAGTTATTTCCTTAGCTTAAGAGTCTTTGGTAACCGAAAATTTACATTTTTTATGCCTTAAATCAACGTTTTTCAGTAAAAATCCACACAGAAATGTGTTCTTTAAAAGTCATGAAAGGTGTTGAGTCAAAAAACAAAAATGCAATAAAAATTCACAAATCTGCTGGAAAATACCAGTTTCTTCACTTTGATTATTTTGGCGAGAGCCTGATTTCACAACGCTGCCTCACATTTCGCTTTACCCCCCTGTTTGGCACTAACCAATATTACACACACCATGCCGTCTTTGATGACTGCCAAGTACCCATTTCCAGCTGAGCTGACTGAAACGTATAGGATAAAGTACCTTTCTTAAGGATACAACCAACAACCGACCTGGCGGATTTGGGGATCGGTCTCATAGTCTCATAACTTTGTTGTTATCGCACTGTAACGACACGCGAGACCCTGTTCCCCTACATCCTTGGGCTGTACTTTTGAGTTTCTGGTGTGAATAGAAATATTATTTTTTAAATGTAGGTGTGTTCACCCC
>NW_004797315.1:2136953-2145440 GCF_000002075.1 Aplysia californica | reverse complement strand
CGTAAAAAAATGAACACGATTTAAATGATTTTGGAGACGGACTTCGGCAACACCTACTACTACAGCCAATCCGGGCTGAGAGAGGCACAACATCCTAGCGGCTAAAACCGAGATACTCAATAAAAATCCTTCCCGCTCGGGAATCGAACTCAGGGGTCTCCTGCATGCGATGGTGAAGCGCCTAACCGCTACACCACAGAAGACGTTGGTATGTGAATAAAGAGAAGCACGTGGACACGACGACGGTCACATAGAACTAGAAAAATAGAAAAAAAAAAAAAGAGCCAAGACGAACAGACGGACTGAAACAACAAAAGGAACGCAAGAAGTAGGACCTCCAGTGGCGCTTTCTGGCCACCCGCGGTCCGGACTTCATTGCAACAGTGCCAACGAAAGCACACATTGTGACTCATTGTCAATTGATATAAACTAACAGCTACCTCAGAATGACAAAGTTCTATATTCTGACATTTTTTGGTCGTTTTGAGTTACTAAGACCATGAGGTCAGAAACCAAATGGTCTGTCTGTTCTATGAAAAACGTAAGATTATTCGGAGTCATTATCAAGATATTAAAAAAATCAAATCGCATTCGAAAAAGCCTAACATGATGTGAAATTCGAAATCTTTGACGCCAAATTTATCAAAACTAGGTACTGTGCATATGTAGATGTCTAACTTTGTGGTAGCTTAATGGCAACGACATTTGTTTTTGTTATCTTTTTCTAGATAATTTATAGAACGGTCAAAGCGGCTTTGTGGGTGGTTGGAGGGAGCCTCTGGTGGGTCCTGCTTCTTTTCCTTCACTCCGTTGTTTTAGTGGGTGGTTGGTGGGTGCTCTGGTGTTGTTTGCTCCTTCTTTCCTGTCAAACATCTACCGCGTCCTTTTCTTATCCTGTCTTTTTATGTTTGTTAATGTCTTATAACACCTCTGATCGTTGGCTCTTATATGGCCGCATCGTGTTGCTTAATTAAGCGCCGTTCTACTCTTGCTTCACAAACAAAAAAGGTGGGTGGTTGGAGGGCGCCTCTGGTGGGTTGGTTCCCCTGTTCTTTCACTCTATTGTTTCTGCCCGTTTGTCTGTCTTACTTTTGTCCCCTGTACTGAATGACCCCTGTCTTGTTCATGTTTTTCTCTTTACTCAAGCAAACGACCCCAGGAACTCTTGCACGGGTGTATATTATGTGTCAGTGTGCTTCTCTTTACTCACAAGAAACTTATCTAAATGTCATTACTAACGTTTATGTTAGCACAACCTGTGGCAACCCTTGTCTTGCATTGCCCGATTACCGTGGTGTGGTTAGTTATTAGAATTATTTGTGTTTTATGCCGTCATCGACACAGTTTAGATTATTTAGATAGCAGGTTGTTTTGACCATGCGAAGCTTCTAACCGCTACACCACAGCACACGGCCATTTTGGAGCGGCTAGTGACAACTTTCTGATTAATAATTACCGGATGTGGGTGTTTGTCTTGAAGTGGGGGCGCGAGTGTATCTCACCGTCTGGAGAAGATTAGATATAATTATTGTTATCTACCTCTCCTTTGCCTGATTGCTTTGCGGGTAATGAGTGCTCAGTGGTGGGTGGAGAGCGTCACTAGTTCACTCTGTTTCTTTCTTTTCTTTCTTTTCTTTTCCTTTATTTTTTCCAGTCTGTCAATCTTTGCTTTTTTGTTGCTCGAACTGGCCTTTATTTTGTCAATGTTTTTATTCTTTACTCAAACAAACAAACAAACAACTTCCCAAAGGGGGGATATCGACGTGTTCTTATGCACAGTAGAATTGTAAAAATTGGCTGATTTATCAATGTCATTCTCATTCTGTGCCGGAATATCATAGGGGGAACTGCTGCTTTTCTGTCCTCATCCTTACTATCGTCATATTTCCTGTACTTCTTTTGTATGTTTGTCACTCTCCTGTGAACTGCTATTTCCGGGTTTCCTTGACAGTTGAAGCAGACTTTGTACTGTACAGGCTAGAGGGGTGAGCATAGTAAGCCCGATTCTCCGTTTGGACTTCTCTGTTGACATCCACCCTTTGGCGCTCATATGACCTTGTGCAATTGTGAGCACCACAAATCCTTATTAAAACTAATTTTAAAAACCCAACTAAACAAACAACAGCAACAACAACCCCCCCCCCCCCAAAAAAGGAACAAATTTAATCTTTACTCTTAGATATATGTTATGCTTTTTATTGTACTGTGCTGTTCTTGATAATTTTTTTTCTCCAGTAGACCACACTGTATCTTTCATAGTTATTACAGAAATACATATACATGTAATATTTTTTTTGCAGCTGCCTTTCTCAATAACACGAAGTAATGCCTGTACCGAATGTCATTAACTGCTCACAGTTGTATAGTGATTTTGATGACGTACATTGCAGAGGTGCCGATTTTCCGGGAAAATGAAAAAAAAAACAAAAAACTGCCTCAAACAAAACCTTTCGGATTTCTGAAATTGTTACTGCCCGACGTCAGGCCGATCGTGGCGAAAATAGTCTTGATACATGATGTATAAGACAACATGATCCGAAGATTTTTTTTAGTCCTGAGCGAGCGTTTCCAAGGGCTCCGAAACGTTCTGGAATCTGTTTGTAGCCAGTTGGCACCTCTGAAATTGATTAACTATTGAAACTGCAGGAGGCACGATAAATAATTTGTGAAGATCACAAGAAGGGTTGTATAAAAGCCTCTACACACAAGAAAACCCACCAAAACAAAATAATGCAATTGGTAACACACTTACACACACACACACACACACACACACACACACACACACACACATACACACACACACACACACACACACACACTCACTCACACACACACACACAGAGATAGAGAGATAGATAGATAGATAAATAGATAGATAGATAGATAGATGGATGGATGGATGGATGGATGGATGGATGGATGGATGGATGGATGGATGGATGGATGGATGGATGGATAGACGGACGGATGGACGGACGGGCGGACGGATGGATGGATGGATGGGTAGAGAGCGAGAGAGAGCTGGAGAAAGAGAGAGCGGGAGAAAGAGAGAGAGAGAGAGAGAGAGAGAGAGAGAGAGAGAGAGAGAGAGAGAGGAGAGAGAGAGAGAGAGAGAGAGAGAGAGAGAGAGAGAGAGAGAGAGAGCTATCGACGTCATGGTGGATCCTTGGACACAGGAGACTTATAAGTTTGATTCTTATATAGGGGCTATTTTCATCTGGTGTGTCCGTTCTAATTTTGGCATGTATATTCTGCAAAAATCGTGCGTTAGCCCTGACAGGTAGGAAAGAAACGACCAATTTCCTAAATTATTCATGTTGTATGCATGGAAGCATTCATCGTCAACAATCGATTCAATAGAAGTTATTTTGGGGAGTAGAGCACCACGATGATTTTGAACGATAATGGCGGGCACGATTTTTGGTGAAATTTTGTTTTGTATTTTTTGTTTTGTTCCGAAAATGCAGAGACTTTAAAAACAAAACAAAAACAACCCCCCTTTCCCCACCTAATTTTGTTTTGTTTTGTTTTGTTCCGAAAAGGCAGACAATCAAAACACCCCCCCCCCCTCTACTTTTCACCCCAGACCCCTTAGGCATATGCGAAAGGCGAAACAAACAGGTGGTAAATATAATGTGAAGCCTTCAATAGTTCATGACGCCAGTAGTCGCCACACACGAAGCGTAGATATGATTTAGACCTAACTGTGAACAACAGGCACCGACGGGTGATGAAAGCCCAAAGGAGGGCAGTGTTGGAGATTGACGAGCAAAAGATGGGAGACAGGGAAAGATCAGAATAATGTAGGCTGGCCTTTTCTTTTGTTTGTTGTTGAGAGTGTCCGAGCAAAATAGTGATTAGAGAATCGTGATCGTCGATGTTTGTCACAGATCTGGCACTAATAGATGATGATGATGAGAGCAAAAAGGTTGTTTGATGTGTCACTGGGGGAAGGATATAGATCGACTGACTTCTGTTGTGTTGTGGTTAGGCACTTGGTCGTGGAGCACAGGAGTCGGTTCAATTCCCGTGTGGGGAGATATATATATTTTTTAATAGAGTATATCGGCCTTTCTGTTTTTGATGTTTTGTACCTCTCAGCCTGAGTTGGCCTTGCTTACTTTACTTTTTACGTTTTCATCCTCGCAGTTGGCTCTAAATGATCTATATTGTGCCGGTGGGGGCATAAAAACACATGCACCTACATTTTTTCACCCGAGTATTACGAACTCGTTGGAGAGCGTCTGTCCCTTTTCCTAGTGTGTAGTCTTTTCCTATTGGGGATGATGGGGAAGCATGTGTATGTAGTGTGGTGGTTACAATGTGTGTGTGTGTGTGTGTGTGTGTGTGTGTGTGTGTGTGTGTCTTTGAAAGAGAGAGAAAGAGAAAGAGAGAGAAAGAGAAAGAGAGAGAAAGAGAAAGAGAGAGAGAGAGAGAGAGAGAGAGAGAGAGAGAGAGAGAGAGAGAGAGAGAGAGAGAGAAAGTAGGGGGCAGAGTGACTGTGTACGTATTATATTACAATGTTATTGTGGTTTTTAGCCTCTGCCCTTTCTTTCACACCCCTCCTCTCTGTCTCTCTCTTTGTCTCTATCTGTGTCTTTCTCTCCACTCCCCCCCCCCCTCCCACGAGCACATCCTATCTCTTTTCCCTTGTATCGTGCAATTTTGCTTCATACCTCACGATTTCTCGGTGTGCAGACCGCTGCCAAACGAGTTTTATATCGATCATTTTGTTATAATATTTCCAAGAAACCGTCTGAAACCGAGACCCAGCAGATCTCTAGAGCTGTTTCAACGATTGGCTTAAACATTAAGTCTGTTTGACCTATCATGATTTGTGCAAGAGTTTTCAACTGTAGATGACGTTTCACGACCATGTCATGACTTATTGGAATGGAAGAGTTTTGTCAATTTGAACCATTGAAAAGGGCGTACTCGTGTTTTTATTTCCAGATCGATATCAGGTTTGATCAAAGATCGTGTATAACAAGATACTTCACTCCTCTCTTTGAGCCAATTAAAAAAAGGTGTCCTCAAAATTCGGTGGCGCCCTCTTCGAAAAAGCGTGGATTTTGCGAGCAGGGTTACCCTACTTGTGTGAAACACAGTAAAAGTGAAACTAACAACCTGTGCTATTCCTATTCTTCTTCTGGAGAAACGACAGAGAGCTTCAAAACCGACCTGACCATCAATGATTTATTTATAGAGGCACCAGCCATCCATGTCCATGTGCTGTTTTAGCCTCTTTTTCCTGTCTGCGGATTAATATATTTTTTTTCTCCAATTTATTGGTTTCGCTTCCATGTACCCCGTATCTAAGAGCTTCAAAACAAAGACTGCAGCGCCATCTGAAGCAATGCGCAGACTTCGAGGACACCTTTTTGGCTGAGTGAACAATCTTGTTATGTAGATCTTTGGTTTGATTTCCAAATGCTCAATGTACTGGAATGAGTTCACGTTCGCTGATATGTGCATATACACACACGCACACTCACATAGAAACACTTGCGTCTGTGGTTTAGCAGTTATGCGCTTCACTGTCACTTACAGGAGACCTCGATACCCAAGTGGGGAGGATTTTTCTTGAGTATTTCGATAGTCTTTCTCCTAGAATATTGCATCTCTCTCAGCCAGGGTTGACCCTGACAGGCAGGGTCTGGGGCCCGCTACCTAAGTAATCTAAATTGTGTTGATGGAGAAGTAAAGACACCTCATTCAAATTTGTTTTAAAAAGTCACAGAGAAACAAACACGCACACTATCATACATGTGTACTGGCACGTCCACCTGAGTTTGCTCTAACAGGCGGGGTCAAAGTGGTCTGCCTGTTAAATTATAGTCTAAATCGTGTCGATGGGAGCGCAAAACACTTACATGTACAATATTAATTACTATAATTATGTTTCCCTTGAGCTGATGTCAACGACAGGAGAGATTGCACGATATCTATGCATGTTGTTACGGTTATTACGAGTCCTGTTTATATTATTATTGTCTTGGTTATAAGTGTGGTTTTGCCGAGCGATAATCATACCGTTTGATTTATTCATGTGCACTTGTCAGAACTTCAGCGGTTATTCAGTAGCAACCTTCTTATAAGAACGTTTTAAAGAAAAGGATTTTGAAATATTTTAATAATTTCTACGTGGTCTTATTTCCAATTAAATCACGGAACCTCAATATAGCGAATCACGCACACGAGAGGCGTAATTGACCAATTGTCTGCCTCTTGTGTAAACAGATCGTGTTGTTTATATTGAGCTTTAAATCATTGACAACTGTTTAAAAAAGAGGTTTGTTATATCGATTGTCAACGACGTTCTGTGTTCAGCGACAGTCGATTCTGCGTTGCGGGAAGTCAATATTATTATTATAGCGCGTGGTTTTCTTTTAGCGAATGCATTAACTTGGGATACCATCATCAGGCTCGGTTTCGTTCGTTCTGCAGTGGAGTGTTGCTTGGGTTACCGGTATAAGCCTTTTTGGATGCAGGTGTCTTCACACCGATTCGTTAAATACTGAGGTGGTGAGTCTTCTTTCTTTTCTCACAGAATGGACAAATACTGAGTTGACGAGTTTTCTTTTCATGCAGAACGGATAGATTCTGAGTGGGTGATTTTGTTTACTTTCACTTTTCAAATCGAACGGGCAGACCTATAATATACTGAGTTTGAAAATCTTTTTTTCACTCAGAACGAATAGATACTACATTCATGAGTCTTCTTTTCGCACAGAACGGATGGATACTAAATTAATGAGTCTTCTTTTTACACAGAACGGATAGATACTAAATTAATGAGTCTTCTTTTTACACAGAACGGATAGATACTAAATTAATGAGTCTTCTTTTTACACAGAACGGATAGATACTAAATTAATGAGTCTTCTTTTCACACAGAACGGATAGATACTAAATTAATGAGTCTTCTTTTCACACAGAACGGATAGATACTAAATTAATGAGTTTTCCCCCCACTTTTCTTATAGAGCTGATACAATCCCAGTTGTTAAGTCTTCTTTGCACACATAATGGATAAATACTGAGTTTGTGAATCTTATTTTAGCTTTTCATACCGAACGGATATAAGTACTGAGTTTGAAAGTCTTGTTTTCACACAGAACGGATAAATACGGAGGTGATGAGTGTTCTTTTCTTTTTTCACACCGAATGGATCGATATTGAGTTGATGAGTCTTGTTTTCACGCAGAACGTTTCTATACTGAGTTTCAAAGTCTTTTTTGCACACAGAACGGATGGTTTTTCTGAGTTTGGACGTTTTCTTTTCACACAGAACGGATGGTTATTATTGACGTATGCTTTTGTGGCCGAATTTCTTTTCTGAGAAAGTGCGGCATGTCGCCTCCCTTGGTGGTAGGTACTCTCTCTTGTGTGGTCCGCTCCTTCTACATCTTATCGACACGTCTGATCTTATTGTCGTTTAAATTAGCTCTTGGCGAAATGGGGTTGATTACATGCTATCTCAACGTAAGTAAACTTTAGCTCAGTCGCTTATTACTCTTTGTCTGTCTTTGCGGACATTTGGAAAGCGCGACTGGCGGTTTCTGCTCTTGTTCCTTCTTTACTTTCAAGCAGCTTTCGTCCAAATCTTCTCTCCGTCTATTCTTTGTATGTTATTCTCTGGTAACACCTGTTATCTTCGGCACCTATATTATATATTATGGCCTATTTGTGTTGCAAATGCCGCTTAACTCTCACTAAAAATAAAACCGAACTAGTTCTTACTTCTTTTGTTTCCGATCCTTTGTTGTTGTTGTCTTTTCAGTCTTTCTGTCTTCCTGTCTTGATTTGTCTCTGCACTGAACGGCCGTTGTTGGGTCGATGTGCTTCTCTTTACCCAAAACTGAAAACAAAGCAAACAAACGAACCCCAAAAAAAGAATAAGAAAAACCCCCAACCAAAAAACAAAAACAAGCAAATAGACACAAAATAGACTGAAACATTGTCTTTCTATGAGCCAGAACTGCACCTGAATGCTATAATCCCAACGTGTACTCAGAAATTGGTTCACTTCTCTGGGTGTCAAAAGGTTCTTCATTTACACCGTGTTTGTCTAATTTAATGTCTCCCTCACACTACATTGCCTCTATTATTTTCAAGTTTTGTTTAAAGCTGACGTGACATTTGTTTATAACGAAATCCTTCGTCATGTGATTCTATAACCTGTTAAAATGATTATCTCAATATTTGCTTCATCAAAATATCGAACACGCGTATTATTCTATTACTGATTAGCGTGCTCTGTGGGCCTGTAGATTGGCCGACCATTGTGCTGACGAAGTAGCGAGTATTCTTCTTCTTCTTCTTCTTCTTCTTCTTCTTCTTCTTCTTCTTCTTCTTTTTCTTCTTCTTCTTCTTCTTCTTCTTCTTCTCCTTCTCCTTCTCCTTCTCCTTCTCCTTCTTCTTTTTCTTTTCATCATCATCATCATCATCATCATCATCATCATCATCATCATCATCATCATC
>NW_004797315.1:2134614-2136119 GCF_000002075.1 Aplysia californica | reverse complement strand
GAGAGAGAGAGAGAGAGAGAGAGAGAGAGTCGGGCGTTCTTGTACTTGGATTGTTTTGTTTATTTACAAAGCTCTCCGCCTATTTGGTACGGTCTTATCGCTGGTGAAGTGTGTAATTAGAATCGGGGATCCAGCTTTTTAAGTAACGTTACAGTACTGAAATGCGCGAAACAGATTGCCTAGCGAACTTATACCACCGCTGTATTATGTCATCCCATGCAACTTGTCGTTATCGTAGGCCATCCCTCAGGTTTAACGCCCTTTTCAACACTCTAAGATTATTTAGGCGTTAATCGAGTATCTGGATCTTTCTTCTTGGACGTTGTTGTATCCCCTCTCAGCTTCGACTGCCTCCTAAATGATAAGAAGTCAGGTGAAATTAAACAGATGCAGGAAGTGTTCCTCGTTGTATTCCACTATGGACAAAACGCAGACCAAAAAGTAGACATTGGCAAGATTTCTAATTGCTCGCATAGCGATTTGTTCTCTCGAAAGTCGGCTAGTATTTCTAGTTAGGCTCGCTGAAATACTCCTTCATAGGGCCTACGTTGTTATAGTCAGCTGCTATTTCTAGATAGACTCACTGTAATACTCATACGTTGTTGTTGTCGGCTACTATTTCTAGTAAGGCTCGTTGTATTACTCATAATGTTGTTCTAGTCGGCTACTATGTCTATTGTGGCTAGCTGTAATACTCATAGTATTGTGTTGTTTTAGTCGGCTACTATTTCTAGTTAGGCTCACTATAATTCTGTAATACGCATGTTGTTCTCGCTGTAATACGAATACGTTGTTCTACATGTGGTTGCGTGATCCTTATAATTGACATATTATTACGATGTGAACCATGTGTCTAATCTATCTATTTACCGTACTTACTTCCCAAGTTGGATCTCTAAACTCAAACTTATTAAACATCAGCACTGTTGTTGGATCGTGGAGACACGGCGTCTCTGTGTCTTTGAGGGAAGGGGGAGGGGGGGGAGTGAGTGTAGCATGTGCCTATTTATGAGCTTATTTTTAATTCACTTTCCAAATGCGGGAGATGTTTTTTGGGGGTGGTTTTTTTTTCCACTGCTTTGGAGAGGATCGTGATTATTGTATTGATTTCTGCAGCTAGAGTGAGAGTTTTGTTTAAGACGAGTGAGAGTTTTGTTTAAGCAAGAGGAGTGAACGTTTTGTTAAAGAGGAGTACTTCTGGTCGTTTCGTCGCTGGCGATCGATGGTACCTCAAGATCTTGACGACGGGGACCTGGGAGGGATGAGGCGGTGACAGACGGACGGACACCACCGAGGTGTTCATACTTTGTGCAAACTCTCACTCGTGTACGCTCGTGCGTGCGCACGCGCACAAACACACACACACACACACACACACACACACACACACACACACACACATACACACTCACGAGAGTGTGCTTATACACATGCACACACATGCATGCTCACACACACATGTATACACACACTCACAGACACACACATACACGTATACACACATG
>NW_004797315.1:2130731-2132914 GCF_000002075.1 Aplysia californica | reverse complement strand
GGGGGGGTTGGTGTATTTTGAAAAAAATCGTTGGCAGCAAGCGCTGCTCTTGTCCTTCTTTTATTATTTTATTATTTCCGTGTGGTTGTATATGTTTTTTAATGTCTGTCCCTTGCTTTTGTCCAATATATCTGTCCTTCCCTTTTGTCCACTGCTCCACGCAGTCATTATTATTGTCAGTGTTCTTTTTTTTTCCTCCACGATTTCGACTCTGACAAAACTCCCTATGTTGCTGTTTATTTTTAGTTTGTTGCTTTCGCTTTTGGCACGTCTTAAAATGTAAATGTGGATAAAACAAGCTAGAATCTAGTGGCAAGCAACCCAGGTGGATAATTTCTGTCGTAAAAATGAATTGACATTCTGTTGAAGAGTTAATAGCTTGACTTTTTAATCGCTCGTCATTGTTATTTTTGTGTGTGTGTGTGTTAGCTCCGTATATTTTTACTGTACTTGTTGTTATTGTTATTGTTGTTGTTGTTGTTTTTGTTGTTGTTGTTGTTGTTTTTGTTGTTGTTCTTGTTTAAGCTAACGTCAATGAAATCCTTAGCAATAGATGCTGGAAGAGCTCCTTGACAACATCCGCTTTTTGCTTTAATTTTTAAAGACAGAGCACTGTTTGTCCTTAAATCTTCGTCTTTTCCTTTTTCGAAGCAAAGTAAAACGAAAACAATCCCATTTTTATGTTTTTCTAATTTCTTGTCGTCTCGTTATATTGGTGTCATGTGTTGTTAGGTATACAGTTTTCCTCTGTTGTGAGTCTGTGAGGCTGATGAACATTATTGATCTCAGCTTTGTGGTTTCTCAGCTTTAAGGTTTAAGAATTTTTTTGGTTTCGTTATATCGGTATTGTTTTCTTCAAGTTATTCTTATTTTTATCTTCTTAATCTGTTGGAAAATTGAAGATGATTGGTTTTTGGCATAAAGTACTTTAAGAAGGTTCACAGAAAGCACTATATCAGACTTGGACAGTGATTGGTCCACTTGACTTGAACTGCATGTTGTGGCCCCATGTATGCAAGAACCTCATTTTGTTCGTTTTTTGGGTTCATTTTGACCTCCCCGTGCCATGGTCCAATACGGCATGCTTAATTAATATCAATTTTTTTTTTCCTATGTCAAGTTGGGTTTTTTTTCTGGAAAAGAGGACGCTGTCCGTTTTAGTTTTAGTTACGAACTCGTCGATGCTCTGGTGTGGTTTTCTCCCTCTTTTCTATCAAATGTCGGTCCCCCTTATGTCTCCTCTGTTTTGTGTTTGTTCCTCTTTTGTAACATATCTAATTTTCGGCACTTATGTGGCCTAATTGTGTTTCAAGTACCGTAAACAGTTACTAAAACACACACACACAAAAAGTTGTAACAAATTCCTCGGTTAATCGAACAATTTCTCAATTTTTCGATCATTGCTTAACCAAAATTTTCCACTTATTTGCTAAAACCAAACTCCTGCGCCGTTGTTCCACAGACGAAAGACCCTGACCTCTGCGAAAATACACTTGAACCTTTTCTAACAGCCACCTGTATAAGACAATCACCTGTACGAACGGCCGCTTCCTATTTCTTCTCTTGTGTATTTTTTATATTATTATGATATTGTGTAAGACGACCACCTGTCTAACACGGCCACTTTCTCCTCGACAATGAGTGGCCGTCTTAGCCAGGTTCGACTTCAGTATCTAAAAAGATAGCAACCGACTATAGCATTTTACGACATACAGATCGAGTGCGGTGACCTTATTTTCCGCGATGGATTCCGTTTCCCCTCCAGACGTAAGACTACTGGCGCAATTATCTCAGGAAAATAATCCCGACCATGTTCGGTGCGGCGTCGGGTATTGATCGTAATTCGAACCCTTCAAGAATTCGTGTACCCAAGTAGGATACCGATTATTTGTTTTATTGTTTATGGCTACCTATTTGAGTCTGCTGGTATAGACATTGTATACCTTGTACGGGCTCCCTTTCTTTGTCTCCTTGTATCTCTCTGTGACTTCTTTCCTTTGTTTCTCTGTCTCCGACTGTTTCTCGTTCTCCCTTTGTCTTTCTTTCTGGCTCTATCAGTCTGTCTGTCTGTCTGTCTCTCGGTCTGTCTCTGTCTCTCTCTTGTATGTGTGTACGTGTGTGTGTCTGCCAGTATGTCTGTGTGTGTGTGTGTGTGTGTGTGTGTGTGTGTGTGTGTGTGTGTA
>NW_004797315.1:2127131-2128423 GCF_000002075.1 Aplysia californica | reverse complement strand
GGGGGAGAGAAATCAATACTGCGTAATGCATCGGGTGGAATCAACCAGTACTTGTTGGTGGACATGGTCAGTTAGTACGCCACCCCTCGTGCCTCCTCGGGTTTTTCACTACGCTGGTCGCTGCGTGCAGGATGTGACATGGGTTGGTGGTGTGAGTGGTAGTGGTGGTGGTGGTGGTGGTGGTGTGGTGCTTGCTAGTGTTAGTACATGTAGTACATTTTAGTAGTAGTAGTAAAATAGTAGGTCGCGGCATAGTACCTGTAGCTTGTGAGGATTATAGGTGGGAAATGACGTGGTTCTTTGCCCAGGGAAAAGGAGATTTTACTAGGTCTTTTTATATTTTGTTCTGGAATTGTAAAGCACCTTTGGCCGATTTGTACGGGAGAGGGTTATAATAATATTATTATATTGTTTTAATAATCATCATCATCATCATCATCATCATCATCATCATCATCATCATCATCGTCATCATCATCATCATCATAATAGTTGTGATAATAATGATAACAATTAAAAATATATTATTATTATCAACATCATCATTATCGTTAAACAGTGACTCAAGTTACTGTTATTATTACTGTCGTTGTTATTGTTGTTATTATTATTATTATTATCATTATTGTTAAATAGTTTTTATTATTAGTGGTTGACGTCCCAATAAGGAAAACTAAAAGTCCAGCAAGATCTATTGGAATCTGGGGACCCGTGGTCGTCTTGCAGAGCACCGGGAAAAAAATTGTCTTGGAAGAGGAACGATTCGGCGGCTCACTTTCCGACCTTCTTCGAATTCGAACCCATCTCTTTCATAACGTGGTTGCCCAAGTTAGTTGCCGAATGAACTTCTACAAAGTCCCATGTGATCAATCAGAAGGCTGTGTAGTTGTTTTTCAAATTTTGTTTCTACTAATTATTCTGTGTGTGGATCAGTGAGTGGTTTAATTGTGATTCACTGTGTACGACCACAGATCATACATAACACGGTGGTTTACTCAGCCAGAAAAGTGTCAGCGGAAGTCCGTGCATTGATTTTGGTTCAGATGGCTCTGCAGTCTTTGTTTTGAAGCTGTCTTTCATTTCTCCAGAAGAAGAATAGGAATAGCACAGTTTGTTAGTTTCGCTTTTATTGTTTTTCACACAAGCAGGGTAACTGATCGCAATGTCCGCACTTTTTCGAAGAGGGCGCCACCGAATTTCGAGGTCACTTTTTAAAATTGGCTCAAAGAGAGGAGTGAACTTTCTTGTTACACACAATCTTTGATACGACCTACTTTTTAAAATGACCCCCC
>NW_004797315.1:2124617-2126063 GCF_000002075.1 Aplysia californica | reverse complement strand
TCTCTCTCTCTCTCTCTCTTTCTCTCTCCCTCTCTCTCTCGCTCTCCCTCTCACCTTCTGTTTTTTTCTGTCTCCCAGTCCGGCTATTTTCTATCGTTAAATGATTATTATTTTATCATTGCCAGACTTCTTTCTCAACTAAACCAACTGAAACACCGTATGATTTACTTGTTAAGTTTAGTTTTAGTAATAGTTTTCCGGAACTTGCAACGCAATTAGGTTCCGAAAATTAGAGGTGTTACGTACTAGAAAGTAACATGTTTTGAAGAAAAGAAAGAGGACAGATGAGGAAGATAAATGTTTGATCGTTTTAACAAACCACACCAGAGCACCTACTAACCACCCTCAATTCGCCTGCAATTGTCAGCTGAGCTGAGATCAGTGTGTCGATTGGAGGTTTATACGCGGAACGCATCTTTGAAAGAGAAACGTATGGTAAACAATCGATGCGAATCAAGTGAAAAGCAAACGATTGGACCAGGAAACTCTGCCAGTCACGAGTGCCGTTTGTGTAGATTAAACGCTGTGATTGTTATACTTTTTTCCACCTTGTGATGAAAGGATTCTACTTGTCTCCCCCCCCCCCCCCAAACCCCCACTCCATTTGTATAGATATATGATATATTGTACATTGCATTTATTTTGCCTCTGTATTCTTCTTAGGAAGTTGAGATTTTTCAGAATGCTATCGGGTCTGCTGGGGAAATAAAAGATTGTAAAGCGTCCAGAGCTTGCTGTAGAGCGGGTATTTGCGCTATACAAATGCTGTAATATATTATTATTTTTTACTCACTATGAGCCGCAATGCACGATGTGCTCGCATTGAGCGATGCTTCAAAAGGTGCGCCTTTTTTAGCTGGTAGATTAAAACTCCCAACAACGAAATAGATGACTTGAGTTTTATTCCTTAAAAAGAAGTAGTTGCTAAATCATCTTGTTTTTCTGTGACGTCCTAATGCTCTCCGCAATTTCTACCTCGTACAAACGTAAACTGATAGGCTTTTTCATTAGCTTGACGTGCATGTTTTGCTACAGGCGCCCCTTCCCACTCGAACGAGCTAACAAAGATATAATTAGAGGAGAGACTGCATAAAAATTAATAATCGCTCTCTTTACAGCACGGCCAATTTTAATTATATTATGACGTTGTCCGCACGTCTACTTTTGTGTGCTTAGGAAATATGCCGCTTTAAAAAAAAAAGAGAAGAAAACGTATAAGCCTCGACAAAACAGGCATGCAGCCAACTACCAAATCTAACGAACTGATCGCTTGAAAGTGTTGTGTGTCCGTGATAACTTGGACACTTTTGTTTGTGAGTATGTTTTTACTTCCTGCACAATACTAATGCTTATTCCGATGATGTTTATGTTTTTGGACCTACTTTATTGTAGATGGTGTTGTCTCAATTGATATAACAACGGTACTGACGTATGACTTACCCCCCC
>NW_004797315.1:2123225-2124517 GCF_000002075.1 Aplysia californica | reverse complement strand
CTCCCCCCTCCCTCCCCTTTTCCTATCTTATCTCCGCACCTCCTTTAGTTTTTTAAAGTAAATGTTTTACAGCACTTGCAACACTCAGTTCTCATTTTATTTTTACTGTCTTGTTGCATTGAAAATCACTTCAGTATGTGCGTGTGTGACAATATTTTCTACACACAGCGTGCTTTTACTCGGTAACAGTTATTGTGAGCGTTACTGTAAAACAAAACAAAACAAAACAAACAAATTTTAACAAGCAAAAAAACACAAACAAAGAGACAACAAATAAATCAAAACGAAGCCTCCACTCAAGAAAAAAAAAACAACAACAACCCAAAACTAATCAAAACAAAAGACTACGAAACCGCAACTCTGGGAATGTTGGGTGAAATTATTGGTAGTGGGTTACCTTTCGCTCTGTGTGACATGCTGACAGATTCACACCATGCATGTCATTAACTCTCCTGTCACTTGCATAGGATCAACGAGTGACGCCTAATAGCTTTTCACAGGTACTCCGGCCGAAGGGTGAGAGAGTTGTTTTCAACCTGTCAAGTTTTCATAGCCGTAACAGTGACGAGCGATTTCCTCTTTCGGAGAAGTTATGCAAAATATTGACCTACCAAATGTGTTTGTTTGTTAGTTTGTTTGAGTAAAGAGAAGCACGTCATCACACTAATTGCCATAGTGCTGGAAAAAAGGAGAACAAGACAGACAGAAATAACAGATGGAAAGTAGTAGAGAAGTAGAACTACCAGTAGCCCTCTCCAACCACCGGCGACCAAGCAAACCAACAATAACGATAACAAACAATAACGATAACATGTAACCCTGAAAGAAACCAAAGCTCAATCACGTTGGTTATGGCTTTTTTCCATGCTGTTGGTCATGGCCCTTTCATTGATAGAATCATTGTAGCTGATGGTTTTGTTACAGTGTTCATAGAGCCATTGAACCCCCGTACCAACCGTGTCTGGTTTAGCCGGAGGAAAGATATCGACCGATGATGATGATGATGATGATGATGATGATGATGATGATAATGATGATGATGATGATAGCAGCAGTAATGGTAATAGCAGTAATGATAATGATGACATTAAAAGAAATAAGAGTAATGGTAATAGTAGTAATAATAATAATAATAATAATAATAATAATGATAATAATAATAATAATGAAAATAACTGTAATAATATTAATAATAAATATTATGATAATGATAGTGGTGCTGATGATAATAACAATGATAACAATGATGATGATGGTGATGGTGGTGATAGGTGACGATGATGATTATGAAA
>NW_004797315.1:2112659-2123092 GCF_000002075.1 Aplysia californica | reverse complement strand
CCCCCCCCCCTTTGCACATTTCTTGCTGTGAGCGCGTCATCAATAAAAGGAAGTGTTGTGTACGGTATTTTTCAATCTTGTTCCCTTCGTCACGCCCATAGTCGTCCCATTCGCTTTCTCTTTTCTTTTTTCTTTTCCTGGTTGGCTGGGTCGATGACTAAATACAAGGACAGTAGGCTACTTCAAATTTACGAGGATCATGGCGTGTCACGCGATAACGTATAATGGTTGCTACCTGCCTTGAAAGCAAAGAAAATGCTATTGATTTCGGTGTGGGGAAGACGTCGTTTTAATCCAGCGTGTAGAATCTATTAAAGTTTGTGTATATATTCGTCTTTCTGCTTGCACCATAGACTTGGTATTGTTTAAACATTTATTAATGTGGTTGGCGGGTGCTCTGGTGTGGTTTGCTTCTTCTTTCCTATCAAACATCTATCATCCTTTTCTCCCCTTCTTCTTTTTTTATGTTTGTTACTCTCTTGTAACACCTCTAATCTTTTGGCGCTCCTATGACATCATGCAGTTGCGAGCGCCGTAAAACCTCTACTAAAACTAAAACAAGAGTTTGCCCGTGTCTTACACCACTTGGAACGCTTGGTTGGAGGGCGCCACTGGTAGGTCCTACTTCTTTACTTCCCCTCTGCTGTCTCTGTCTTACCTTTTCCCAGCACTAAATGGCCATCAGTGTGCCGATGTGCTTCTCTTTATTCAAACAAAAAACAAACAAACAAACTCCGCTTGTTTTTTCCCTGAAAGACAGGATCCTTATTCTGTGATCTATATCAGTGTTTGCCAACACCTGTGCGATATGGCTCGCAATTGGGCGATTTGGTAATTTTGGTTGGCGATGGGGATCACTGCAGCTATTATTTAATGCCCAGCTTAGAAATACCCGTAGGAGGGCGGTCGGAAAATTATAGCTTCTTAAAGGTGGCAAAACTGTGCGCTTGCGATTTATGAGAAGGTTAGCAAAAGCTGATCTACATCATGTCAGTGCGGCCGTAGAAAATGTACGGGTGTTTTATTAAGTCCTGTTGGAATCATACTCGGGCTGTGGTGCGGGCAGTTGGGGTTCCAGAACCTCTAATAGGGTGTTCTTGACCTTACATTGTTTCAGGGATTTTCAAGGGTCTCCATGATCATCTCAGTCCTATCGGAGATAGAAGTTAGAAGTTGGAGGTACCGCCTCTTGAATAAATTGTTAAATGTTAAAAAGCGTGAGGCCCATGCAATTTAATTAATTATCTAATATGTACAATGTGGTTCAAATTACCAATCAAGACTTGCGTTCTGAGCTCCTCCAACATCGGGGTCTGTGAAGACGCAAGTTCGATTATCGAGTGGATGGGTGGTTGGCGGGTGTTCTGGTGTGGTTTGTTCCTTCTTTCCTATCAAACATCTATCGTCCTTATCTCCCCCTCTTCTCTTTTATGTTTGTTACTCTCTTGTAACACCTCTAATCTTCTGGCGCTCATATGACCTTATGCAGTTGCGAGCGCCATAAAACCTCTACTGAAACTTTTTTTAAAGCTTACCGAGTGGGAATAAAAGAAACCATCCCAAACCAATCAGACATCTCCATCTGCCTGACTATGTTATATCCCCCTTTACGCGGGTAAGCTTTCCCGACAGACAGGGTCAAAGCTACTGAGTCGGTGGGGGTAAAAAAAAAAAATCATCATCCAGTGCCAGATCTGCGACAGACATCGCCGATCCTGGTTCTCCATTCTTTCCTTTGCTCGGATGCTCTTAAAAAAGCTACATTTCCTTGATCTTTCCCCGTTACCCATTTGTTTAGGTTCCCTAAGCAGGTTGCTCTTGACCTAGATCTACCCCTGCCTCGTTTGCCTTCAATTTTTCCAGTGAGAGCTAAATGTTCAAGACCTTTATGTCTATTCAGGTGTCCCAAAAACCGCATTTGTCGTTTCCTGATTGTGGGTGGTTGGCGGGTGCTCTGGTGTGGTTTGCTTCTTGTTTCCTATCAAACATCTATCATCGTTTTCTCCCCCCCCTTCTTTTTGTGTTTGTTACTCTCTTGTAACACCTCTAATCTTCGGCACTTATTTGACCTTACTGTGTTACAAGTGGCGTTAAACGCTAACTAAAATAATAATTTTAAAAAAAACGTTTCCTGATTGTCATCACGTCATTGTTCTTTTCCTACCTTGACAGATGGCGAGCCTCCAGTCCCCGCGCACCCAGTGCTGCTGTTGTGCCGTGGGTGTGTTCGCCGCCATGTTTGGCATCTTCATGCTGTCTGCCGGCATCTGCATTGTGCTCAACGTCACGTTTATGGAGGTAAAGATGGCGGGTGTTTGGCGAATGTTCTGGTTTGTGGTTTGCTCCTTCTTTCCTATCAAACATGTATCGGGGTTTTTTGTTGGTTGTTGTTGTTGTTGTTGTTGTTTGCTTTGGGGGGGGATTTAATTTTTAAAAATTTTTTTGAAACTTAACAGAACTTCACATTTATGGGGGGGGGGGGGGGTAAGATGGCGGGTGGTTGATGGTTGTTCCTGTGTGGTTTTTCCTTCTTTTCTTGTCGTTCATGAATCGTCCGTTTGTACTTAATGTCCCATTGAGGTAAAGTGGCGGGTGGTTGGCGAGTGTTTCGGCGCTATTTGCTCCTTCCCTCCCATCAAACATGTATCGGGTTGTTTTTGTTGTTGTTGTTGTTGTTTTGTACTTAATGTCACATTTATGGAGACAAGATGGCGGGTGGTGGATGGGTGTACCGGTGCGATTTGCTCCTTCTTTCCTATCAAACATGTGTCGTCCCTTTATGCACAATGTCACCTTAATTATTGAGGTGAGATAGTGACCGGATGGCGGGTGCTTTTGTGAGTTATTTTTAAGCGAGCTCCTTCTTTCCTATTTTCCTATCAGACATCTGTTAGTCCTTATATCTCTCTTCCTTCTTCTCTTCGTATGTAACTCTGTAGATCTAGTAACACTTCTAATCTTCGGCACTTATTTGACCTATTTATGTTGCAAGTGCCGTACAATTCTCACTAAAGCTAACCAAAGGAGGCACGATGGCGTGCGCTGTTGTTAGTTGCGACATTGTTAGTTTGAATAGGCAGTTCAGTGGGAAAATTTCAAAGCACTCGGTTGAAGGGCGCCAGTGATAAGCCCTAAAACTTCTTTTTATTTCTTTCTTTTGTTTTTCTGTCAGTCTTGTTTATCTCATCCTGCACTGAATGACCGTTATAGTGTCGATGTGCTTCTCTTTACTCACACTGTGAAAGTTTTTTAAAATAATTTTTTATAACCTCAAAATTAATTTCTTTTCAAAGCTCATGGTTATCCGTTCATTATGTATTTTGAATTTAGTTAATATCTCGCATTAGTTGTTGTTGTTTTTTAAAAGGTTATCTTGTTTAAGTTTCTGTCAATTTTTGTAATAATAAAATGAACACGATAAAAGAAACATGTAACTCGCTAAAAAATAATGACAACAGTAACAAGAACAAAACGCGCACACGCACACACACACACACACACACACACACACACACACACACACACACACACACACACACACACACACACACACGCACACACACCCACACACACTTACACCCCCCCCACACACACACACACACACTCACCGACACAGACACATGCATGTCATCAACAAGCAAAAGAAAATAGTTTAAAGCCAAACAAAAAGATAGAATAACAACGATATGGTAAGCGTATTCTGTTTTTGGGTCTGAACATTCTTTCCAAACGAACATTATTCTGTTGGGGAGTTAATGAATGTCTTATTGATTTCTTTATACCCGTATATCGCCCTGTTGATTAAACATCCATAAACCATTTTGTCGTTTAATCCTATCTACGTAGTAATGAAATTCAGTTGGACCCTTTTGGTTTCAGGGGCGTATAGTAAAGCGCCTGGTGTCGATGTGCGCGTGCTTGCGTGCCACGCGTGCGCGCGCCCGCGCCCGCGCGTGTGTATGTGTGTGTGTGTGTCTTAGGGAGGGGGGAGGGGGGTTAGAATTCAGATTCCTTCGAGGATGCTTTGGTCGACGACTCTATCCTTTTAAATATATTTATTCGTTTATTCATTTGTTTATAGACTCATTCATTCTTGCATTCATGGATTCTCACGTTTTTTCATTCATTCCTTTATTCATATTTACCCATTTTAGAAAGTTGGTTTGCCTGAAATTCTGACATGTTCTGACATTTACCCCCTCATTTTCCGCTACCCCACTCCTACCCCTCTCCCCTTCCTAACCTGGGACTTGTTCCACACGAAGGTGGACACGAGCGGTTTGCCTCCGGAGCTGCACAACGACGACGGAAAGAAGGTTGTGGGAATTATCCTCATCTGTGTGGCGATCGCTGCCTTGGGCCTCAGCGCTTCCGTCAGTGTCGTCTACTTCGTCATCTGCAACAGAAAGGACGACAACCGCCAAGGTAGTCAGCAGAGACAGCAACAGCAAGGCGGCCAGCAGAACAGCATCGCCCCTCATCATCGTCACCACCACCATCATCATCATCACCATCACCATAACGGTTCTGCAGGTAGCTTGACAGCCGTTGGCGGCGGCAGTAGGTCGCACAGGCAGCGTCCGGGCTCACGTGACTCTATCAAGAGCGGCGATCAGGGCTCAGTACGCTCTCTCAACGGTAGGCGAATCTCAACGCCTGACAGAGCTTCCGGGTCCATGGGGACCCATGCGTCTGCTGCTGCCTTTATTGCTCCGAATGTATCACGTGGTATGCCTTCTACTTCCGGGTACAGAAGTTCGAGTCACCACCATCATTCCCACCGGAAGCATCATAAGAAGCAGCGACGGTTGCGACCCAGTCAGCTCCGGTTTGAGCTCCCTACGCATACAGAAGAGGATTTGGAATCGGCTCGGTCGGTTCCGGATCTCAAACAAAACGAGCGCGACAGGCGTGGTGACCCTGACGCGACTCGGGTTGCTCAGAGCACTTTCTATGTCGAACATGGTGAGCAGGAAGCAGCTGAAAGTGATTCTCACCACAGTGGTGATATGAGTATGAATGTTGCCTCGCCACAACATAAAAAGACCATGCCTTCGATAGTAGGGGACAGATCCCTCGCTCTCACTCCGATGAGCACAGTGTCTTCTGGTTATGAGGGATATAATGACGTTTCTGAAACGGCGCTGATCGAAGGGGTGGAAAACGAGAGCTACGAGAGGTCGGCTGCAGATCGTGATGCTGAGGACGACCCGGGTTCTTCAGACAGTCCGCCGGATGAGACTTCGATAACTTCTCTCCCTCCGTCAATATCGCGGGAAAACGCGGACACGTCAGGTGAAGACGTGCTCAACACGACCACTTCCTCCACCCCTCCGCCTCCCGACAGACCTCTCACCGCCTTCGAGGAGGACACTCAACGAAAACGACAACAACAACAACAACAGCAACAACAACATCACCACACCGTTCTGAAGGTACAGCCTCCAGAGGGCGGGGATGTTGACTCGCCTCGTCTATCTCACGTGACAATAGACTCGGAAAGCTCCGAGTCGCCTTTGACTCCTCTCCGCCTGGACGATTCTGACCACCTCGCAACAGCTCAGGAACGTTCGGATTACCACCACCATCAGCAGCAACAGCAACAACAACAACAACATGATCATCATCACCAGCAACAGCAGCAACAACAACAACAGCAAGAGTATGATCATCACCAGCAACAACAACAACAACAAGAGTATGATCATCACCACCAACATCAGCAACACGACCAGCAACGGCCCCTTCATTTCCAACCGTCTCGCGGCCCTATGTCGGACAACAACGTCATGCAGCCTCGCGGCCTAGACCAGGAAGCAGAAGACGATTTGACCGAGCTTCCCTCGAGGCCAGGCCAGCTTAATGGAGTGGACCCAAGAGACAGAGAGGATGGCAAGGAACAGGACGTGAGATCTGAGAGTCGGTCCAGCTTTAATTCTGCCTTTTCCTTTGACGGAGACGACCCAGATGTCTCTGACAGAGAGCGCATGCGCGAAAAAATGAGAGATTTGTTGGACTGAGTTCACTTACAATGCTTGCGTCAAAGAAAAGAATCTTTTCATGTGGGCCAAAATATCCATACATAAGCGTAGGGGAGGCAAACAAAGTTCTATAAGTTAAATCATGTTTCTTATGATATGAATTGGTTTCGAAATAAATCGCAACCTCAGTGCTTTCTTGTCGTATCTCCCTTTTTTAAACAGTGAAAATGGGACTTCTTCTTCAGCTCACTTTTTGTTATGAACTGTTATCATTGTTATTAAAAGTGGAGATGTGGACGGTTGGCGGGTGCTCTGGTGTGGTTTGCTCATTCTTTAATATCAAACATATATCGTCCTTATTTCCCCTTCTTCTTTTTTGTGTTTTTTACTCACTTGTAACACCTCTAATCTTCTGGCGCTCATATGACCTTATGCAGTTGCGAGCGCTGTAAAACCTGTACTAAATTTATTATTTTTAAATGGAGATACGACAATAAAGCACTGAGGTTGTGAAATGATATTACGGCTTTTCTAACCTTGTGGATCACGTATCAAGGTATTGAGCGCTGTATCTGTCTGTTTTGTTGTAGGGAGATGTCTAAAAAAAACCCAAACAAAACTATGTTTGCGTTGAAAATTGTTGTATTGCAACAAAAACTGTTTGGTCAATTTCTGAGCTTTCAGTTTAATAAGCAAGATGTTCAAAATGGATTTATACGATTTCCTATGGTTAAAATTTGGCTTGAGATTTTGTTGTTGTTGCTGTCATTGTTGTTGTTGTTATTGTTGTTGTTGTTGTTGTTTCTGTTCCTGGTGTTGTCGTTGTTGCTGTTCCTGATGTTGTTGTTGCTGTTGTTTTTTGTTGAAAAATTTTGTGTTGACATTTTACATGTATGTACATGTAGTAAAAACTGAACCCAGACTCCTTCAGATCACGGGCCGTTCCATGTAGAAAATAGTCTACTATGTGTGTGAGTCTAATGCTATACCGTCCCCCATAAGTAATGAGCTATTGCTAGTTGACAGTTATAATAGAATGTGGTAGAGACAAAAATATGTCAAGGATACATGCCATTAAGTTATTGTATTTAGTTGTTTCTTCATAATAATGTAAAAAGCACAAAAGACTCACACGTTCCTTTCTCCTGTATGTGGGAACTTTTGGGTCGCCCTATGCGAGGTGGAACTTTTACTTTTACTTTTACGTGGAAAGTAAGAAAACCTCAGCCGGGCCTGATTGTGGTTGCTGCTTCAGCTGTGTGGTTATTATAATTATTGACCAGATACGTTATAACGAGAGAAAAAAGTTTTAATCGTGTATCAGGGATATCTTGTTGAGAATGAGTTATGGAGAGAGAGAGAGAGAGAGAGAGAGAGAGAGAGAGAGAGAGAGAGAGAGAGAGAGAGAGAGAGAGAGAGATTTAAAACGTTAAAACGAGAAGCGTTTTACCATGCAAGAGGGGTATACTCTTGAGAAGAAGTCGTGGAGAGAGAGAGATAGATAGATAGAGAGAGAGAAGAGAGAGAGAGAAGAGAGAGAGAGAGAGAGAGAGAGAGAGAGAGAGAGATTTAAAACGTTAAAACGAGAAGCGTTTTACCATGCAACAGGGGTATACTCTTGAGAAGAAGTCGTGGAGAGAGAGAGATAGATAGATAGAGAGAGAGAGAGAGAGTGTGTGTGTGAGAGAGAGAGAGAGAGAGAGAGAGATTAGGACTGCTGAGAGAGATGAGATGAGAAGCGTTGTAACGAGATGCTTTTTAACCATTCATCAGGGACGTGATATTCTTTAGAAGAAGTTGTGGAATAAGTTTAACATTGTCCTGTATCGGAATATCCGTTTTAACAGATTTTACACACTCAATAATGATATGTTATGTAAACTTATGTTTCTGTAAAATGTGATACCTGACTTACTACAGGTCCATCTTAACCTTTAAATATTTTTACTCTTAATTTAAAGGCTTTGTCACTGGCATTGTTTACGAGAATGTGAAGTTCACACTGACATTTGAGGAGCAGTCAACTGAATTACATTTTTTTTAAAAAGAAGAAAAATCAGCCTTTCCTCTCAAATCTTGTTTTTTCACCATGCCATCGTATACTGTTTGCTATTTGAGCACAATAGCACCCCCCCCCCCCCCCCCCAGAAAAACAAAACAAACAAACAAAAGACCAAAAAAAAAATCCTTGAAACATTCACCCAACATTCCCATCCCTCAAATGAATGTATAATAGATCTATATATTATTATATATTAGAAAAAAAAATCAGGGAATCATATCTCTCTCACATTTCTCCAACGTTAGCAAAGCAACAATTCCAATGGGAATGTTATTTCAATTTCACATTTTGGCTTTGAATCAAGAAATGAACATTTGAATCCAATGCGAATTTTTTTTTCACATTTGAACAGGGAATCGAGAAATGAACCTGTCCATGAAGATTGTCTTTCGAGCACAAAGCATGTCACAATCTCACTGTCTCAAGAGAGTACCAGCCTATGATATATTATATATAGATCTAGCTTTGTCTCATGCTTTTGGTATCACAGCTTGACGTCCCTTGCTCCGTTTTAATCCAACAAGACGTGCTGCATCTTGTGCAAAACGTGTTGCAACAAATATATGTTACACATCAACAGCTTCAGGGAGTCCTTTATTTTTAATTGGATGATTTGTATTTTTATACAAAGGAAAGCGAGCGGTTGGGTGGTGTCACTAGTTGGTCCTACTTCTTTTAAATTTCAGTTCGTTGTTTCTATTCGTCTGTCTTACTTTTCCAAGCACCGAATACCCCATTTTTATGTCGGTGAGCATGATGTTGTATACTTCGTCGGCAAGCTGCACATCTGTTCAAGGCCATAAAGCATTTTTTTTTTTCAGAAAAGAGAAGAAAAATCATCCTGAACAAGTTTCATTCTTTTTTAAATTCGTACCTACATTATGCGTCTTTTTGTGCTTCTTTCAACATAACTTAGATTTTTAATTTTGACATTAAGAACAAAAATAATGATAATGATTCTCAAACACATGCAACTAATATCACAAATTAAGTAAGGGGGATTTTTTTGTCTATTAAAAAACAAATGGGCTTAGTACTTAGTACACCCGAACAGCTTTCCGACGATTTGTATTTTTCTCTATTATTGCTCGTTGATCCACCTTATGTTGGCGCTTGCATTTCTTCTACGTGCCTTTATAACTATTGATACTTCGCTACCTTAGAACTACTAAGTTCATTCTGACATTTTTGACCGTTTTGAGTTGCTAAGACGATGAGGTCAGTAACACAATGGTGTATCTGCTCTGTCAAAATCGTAAGGTATTTTGGTGTCGTTATCAAGATATTCCGAAGTACTGCATTCGAAAAAGCTTGACATGTGAAACTAGAAATTTTTTCCGTCAAATTTGTCAAAACCAAGTACTGAGCAGGGACAATTTCGTAATTCTGGTGTAGCCACTTGCTATAGGCGCTCGGTTAGCTCAGCTGGTATCATGCTGGGCTATGGTGCCTGTGGCGCCTGGTTTCGAATTCCCAATAGGGTGTTTTTGAACCAGGGTTGTTTTCAAGAGTTGCTAACCTCTTCAGGGCCAAACTTTCTTGATAAACCTTATCAGCGAGCCCTTAGAGTCTCACACAAGACAGTGAAGCGGTTATTTATGGCTCTCCACCCATTTGGCTTTGTCACATATCGGAGATAGACGTTAGGATCGGAGGGTCCCACCACTTTATAACCATAAAGTGTTAAAAGAGGTGTTAAATCTAGAAAAATAACAACACTCATTGTTATGCTACATGGCGTAATCTGCTACCTCAAGGAATAATGATATCGCCTACTTTCAACTAATAAGCTTAATTGTGGATAGAATTGCATGAACAGTCCATCCTAAAAAAGCAACTCTACTTACTGGTTTACATTCTTAGTTATGTAGGCGTTGGATACATGAGTGACCAGTAGGAAACAATAGGTTAAACAAAATGTGACCTAGAAACTGCCTGTTTCCCGAGGTTACTATGTGTCTGAGCGGGCGGGCGTTACTCTCTAACCCACTCAACGATAAAGTAGCCTACAAACCTATCACGGCTCGTTTCTCATTACACGAAACTAGAAATTCTTTAAAACGTTCCTTCTGTGCGAGTTGAATATACAGCAAAACTAAATTTATTAAACTTGATCTAGAAATAATACTCATCAGCACGAGGGTTAACATCCATAATATTATGTGCCTCATCCATAACTTATTATGGTTGTGTGCGGGTAGCCTTCTTCTTCTTCTTCTTCTTCTTCCTCCTCCTCCTCCTTGTCCTCCTCCTCCTCCTCCTCCTTCTCCTCCTCCTCCTCCTTCTCCTCCTGCTTCTTGTTCTTCTTCTTCTCCTTCTTCTTCTCCTTCTTCTTCTTCTTCTTCTTCTTCTTCTTCTTCTTCTTCTTCTTCTTCTTCTTCTTCTTCTTC
>NW_004797315.1:2109673-2111404 GCF_000002075.1 Aplysia californica | reverse complement strand
CGTACTTATTGGACTCGACTCTCTCCTCTTTGTGCTTACCCCAGACTCTTTCTATTCCCGCCCTGCGATGCATTAAACGATTTGCTACGTCAGAACTACAAAGCCCTATCTGACATTTTTGGCCGTTTTGAGTTACTATAAGACTATGAGGTCAAAAAGCAAAAAAAATGAAAAAAATTTAAATAAAAAAATGCTCCATTTGCTCTGTCAAAATCGAAAGAATGTTTGGAGCCGTTATCGAGATATTCAAAGAATTGCATTCGAAAAAAAAAGCTGTGACGTGTTGTGAAACTCCATTTTTTTAAAACGTCAAATTTTTCAAAACTATGTACCGAGCAAGTTATAGACTTTTGTCATTCTGAGGTAGCGGATTTGTATTGTTTTACATTGTTGATAGAAGATTCCTAACACTTTGTGATGCCTTTTTGTGCATAAAATGTACCATAATCTGTTGCCGCCAACAATGCAACTGCCTGCCTGTTCTGAGTGTGTTAGATAGAGAGTGTGAGAGATCAAAATATAATTATGCATGTTTGTTAATTATAAGTGAGTTTGTAGCGTGTGTTTGGATACGCGGGTTTTCACACGTACACATACTCACATACAGAAACAGACGCATGAAGCGCACACACACGGACACACACACACACACACACACACACACACACACACACACACACACACACACGAACACACTCTCTCTCTAACTCTCTTTCTCTCTCACACACACGCGCGCACACACAAACACGCACACAAACACACACGCGCACACGCATACACACACTGTCGAAAATATTAATTATAAAACATTTTCCCCTAGAGCTCTGCCTTTGAAATAACATTAATCTATTCAACCCAAGCGAAACAAGCAAAGAAAAAATAACGGTTTGCCTCTGAACTGCTACCACCCTTTGAGAGCTCGAAGTTCTTTCAGAAAAAAAAAATATAATGACAGAAATCGATATAGAGGTCTAGGTGAAGAAGAAAAATAATCACAGTGTGAAGTTTCTGTGCGAGCCGAGTCGAGACGTGCAGATGTTGACCGTTGTATTGACGAACTTTACCAAAGCCCAGAAAAATCGTGTCCTGTTCTCTTTCGGGGAAAAAAGAACTGCTTGACACGCTGATATTTAGCATAATTTAGCGATATTTTTTTATTTCTAAGCTGATAACATTGATTTGCGGTTTGTTGGTTAGAAATATTTTCCAGGATGCTCCCTTCTCTTATTTTTTTCTTATTTTTTCCCCTTTTGAATTGAGAGTTTGAAATTTTAAATTGTCGACCTGCCCTGCGTCTCTGGTGTCATGGTAACGCTCTGCGGCGCTGTGTGCAGAAGACAGGTAGATCTATCTTTTGTCTGGGCGTTATTCTAATGAGGGTAGTACATGTTGTATATATTATATCTACAACTGTCTGGTGGGATGCTGTGTCCAACTATAGATTCCCACACGTCTAGTTAGTTTGTTAGCAGCATACAGGGTCGAGATAGCCATCTTTCTTAGCTAAGATACCTGATACCTGGAGGTGTCATCTCTTGACTCAGAGGTTGATGTGCTATGACTATGACCCGCCATTGCTTACGGTCGCTAGCTGCCTTCAAACACTCTGTCATACTTAGACAAATCGATGTCTTAATAATAATAATTATTATTAGTATTATTATTATTATTATTATTAATATTATTATTATTATTATTATTATTATTATAATAACAATAACAATAACAATA
>NW_004797315.1:2088814-2107284 GCF_000002075.1 Aplysia californica | reverse complement strand
ATCTATCTATCTATCTATCTATCTATCTATCTATCTATCTATCTATCTATCTATCTATCTATCTATCTATCTATCTATCTATCTATCTATCTATCGTTTCTTAGTGTATATATAACTTTTATGTGCCCTCTTGCGTGTATGTGTATGTTTGTGTGTGCATGAGTATGTGTGTGTGTGCTTGTGTGTGTGTGTGTGTATGTGTGTGTGCATATGTGTGTTTGTCAGTGTGCCCTGTGTTTTGGTTTTTGTCCTTGGCGTAACTGGTTGTTGTTGTTGTTGTTGTTGTTGTTGTTGTTGTTGATGTTGTTGTTATGGTTATTGTTACATGCATTGCTGTTGTTATTGTTGTTGTTGTTTTACTTCTGTTGACGATAAGTTAACGCAGGCGGCTTTTTAAAATTATGATATAAGCTCACTACCCCGCCACGCCCTAATTGAAAAGTCATGCATGTATAATGTATGATTATCTGGATACTCTTGGAACATGCTAAAACTCAAACCGTGTCAAAGTAGATCTATCTGCGAGAAAAGATGCGTCTATTCAGATTTTTGTACGCGAGAAACGAGTGTGAAGAAGCCACTTGAGAGAACCAAGTACTAAATTTCCGTCCTATAGTTATCATTGCTCTGCATCTTCAGAAAAGAAGTATTCGAAATAAAGTAAGTTAGTGCTTTTCAGTGTAGAATGGGATTCACAGAACAGTTGAAACCCTCTCTTCTCGACTATATCGTGTCCATTAAAAGTCGGGTAGTTGGAGGGCGCTATTGTTAGAGGTCTCACTTTATATTTTCCTTTTGTGTTTTCTGTCTCATTTTCCTACTTTTTACTGGTGGTTGGAGGGCGCCACTGGTAAGTTCTACTCGTACTTTTTTACTTCCCCTCTGCTTTTTCTGTCTGTTTGTCATATTTTTCCCCAGCACCTAGATCTATTTATCTTATCAATATTAAATTGCTGTACATCTCTTTACTCAAACTAAACCATCGTTCATGAAGGATCGTACCAAAGTCATCTGGGATAGCATCAGCGGAAAAGATCAACATCTTACATAGTCGCTCCTTGAATACAGCTTACATACTAAACAAAATATATAGCTCGTTTTTTGGTGTGTGTTTTTTTAAAGATGTCCTGAGGCCTGTAAATTCTTTATGGGTGTGGGGGGCGGGGGGGGGGGGGGGGGGGGGGGGGCCCCCCCACCCCAAAAGTTAAAGTGTTCACCTCTCATCAAAGGTCCCGGGTTCGAGTCCGGGTAGCGACGAAAAAAAAATCTTTTTCTCTCATATTGTCTCCTTTCATTCACCTCCTTTCCTTCCCTCTTGCAATGTTCTGTCGTCCGCTTTCGTCTCCACTTTCTACCCCCACCCCGTCACCTCCTTCGCCCCCTCCTCTGGGCTTCTGACTTTTTCTGTAGCCTTTCCACTGCTACTCCTTGGTTCCTTCTTACTGTTGTCTTTCAGCCACACCCCTGATCTTCTGGTGTAGGAAAGATCTACATCTAGCCTTCTCGGACAAGGGCAAAAAATATCAGAGATCCCGTGCAAGTTGCGCTCGTTAAAGATCCCTTGGTGGTCTAAAATCGATAAGAAGAGTAGACTTCGGCCGCCACTCGTGGAAAATTCAAAATTTCCTTCCAACTGAAAATATTTAGTGTGTCCCGCGCGCTCATATGACCTTATGCAGTTGCGAGCGCTGTAAAACACATACGAAAAAAATTTATTTATATTATCGAGTTTCAGAGTGTCAGCTTGGGGCCTCAAGTAGCCGAAGCTCTATGACGTCAGATTCAAGTGTGCACCATCAAGGCACCTGGAAAAAGTAACGTTCGATCCCTTTTTCTTAAAATACCAGGTGAGTTAAAATGGAGTCACGACGACCCAGATGTGCCCAATTGAGAGGGGGTACCTCATGCGCTCTTGGTCAAGTAAATTCTGAATGAATGAAGTTAGACTGGATTGTCCAGTGGTTTCCATCAAGTCATCTGAAAGAAGCGTTAGCGACTTCGGTTCGAGATTAGCAATGGAATGTTTTGTAAAGCTCTTTTTTAAAGAGAGAGAGCGAGAGAGAGAGAGAGAGAGAGAGAGAGAGAGAGAGAGAGAGAGAGAGAGAGAGAGAGAGAGAGAGAGAGAGAGAGAGAGAGAGTGTTGTGAGGGCTTTCCTTTTTCATCTTAAGTTTCTCTCTTTTGTTGTTTTTTTCTTTTATTTTTATAGATAGCCCTTTGTCTCGTGTCATACCCCCCCCCCCCCCCCCCCAACACACACCGTATTACAAATAATATTAGAGACAGGTTATTTTACGTAGATCTAATTGATCCGCGTCTCGTTGACAACCTGCACTGTGTTGCTAACGACACAAAATTCTAACTCAAATTTTATTAGACCAATTAAAGTGGATGAAACAAGACATGGCTAGATCCAGGGAATACCAGATACCAAGAAGTACGAATATTTCATTATTTTCACGCCAACTAGCCTCGAGCAAATGAATTTTTATTTATCTAATATTTCGTCACATTATGGAGAAGACTTTGTTTTAATACTACACTTGATACATGTACTATTGTATAAACATCCACCCGGCTATCTTAATTTTTTTTGGTCTTTGTTATTTTGTTGAACGCTTTGAATTTTTCCAGAAAGCAAAATTATACTTATTACTCCATCTTGCTTTATTAATGATAAATAATAATGTATAACATTTATATAGCGCATTTCCAAAAAAGTAGCTCAATGCGCTTTACATTAATTGAATACCCATTTTTCAAAAACCTTTCTTACTGCTTCCTTTCTTCTCATGCAATATACATTAATGCACACACACGCACACACACACACACACACACACACACACACACACACACACACACACACACTCACACTCTCGACTTAACACTTCGTTTGTAGTGCAGCCGTCGAGAGAATTATTGTTTAATATATAGCCTACTTGATTATTAATTCACTCAGTAGATAAATATGTGTGTATCCACTAGGCTCTTCGCTGGCGCACGCAGAACACGCAAGTTCGATTTCTGCGTGTGTGTTGGAGGAAAAGTGGAGAGAAGGTCTGTCCGTCTACAATTGCAAGGACGTTGTTGTATCTCTGTCAGCTCGGGTTGTCTCTGACCAGTACAGTCGATGCGGGTCGCCTCCCAAATTACCTTAGTTGTGTCAATAGGGTGGTAAAACATTTTACAATCACACTTTATATAAAGCTTAGGTTGTGACAACACATAGACTAAGCACAAAATGTTTAGTGCTCAATTAACCTTCTAATTCTAAGGCGAGCGTAAGAACGTATGCCCCCTCAGCTAGATACTCAGATAATATAAAAGTGTATGCCTTCACAGCCTCTTTGGATTCATGTTGCACTCTGTGTGATACCTCATTCCGCCAAGGTTTTTTTTAGGTTGAGTGACGTGTGGTGAGATTTCTTGCATAGATCTGGATAAAAGGCGGATGGTTGAAGGGCGCCACTGGTGGGTCCTCTCGTACATTTCAACCCCTCCCCCTCCCTCCTTTCAGTTCCTGTCAGTTTGTCATAAGCTTTCCCTGCACAATGATGATCAGCATCGTATTGACATGCTTCTTTTAATTAAAACCCACAAATTAATGAACAGACAAACAAACAAAAAGACAATTTTAAACTTCAGGTTGTACTGGAAAAATAGAAAATCATCAGTTGTGACATTTACAGAATTCAGACCAGAAAAGCTATAAAACGGAGGAGTCGGGGAAGAGGGGTGGTTGTAAAGTTGAAGCTCGGGTGGTGTGTTCAAGGCCAGCCAGCTCGTCACAGCTGAGACCAGGAAGGGGTGTCTAGACGTTTTAGTACGTATAGGAGTGTCCCAGAGTTTGGTAAGCTTGTCAGCATTGGCCACTCAAGGGATCTTGACCGTTTGACATCAGACTGAAGAGCACGTCACGCCTGATAACGCCGGGAAAGGATTGTACACGCACGTACACACACACACACACACACACACACACACACACACACACACACACACACACACACACACACACACTCACACACTCACACAAACACACACACAAGATATCATATATTATACAAAGTAATATATAAGCACATACACGCACATGCACTCTGGCCCATAGCTCTTGCCCTTTGCACCCCCCCCCCCTTTTTTTTTTTTCATAGATAGATAGATAGATAGATAGATAGATAGATAGAGAGAGAGAGAGAGAGAGAGAGAGAGAGAGAGAGAGAGAGAGAGAGAGAGAGAGAGAGAGAGAGAGAGAGAGAGGGAGAGAGAAGGGGGGGGGGTGGCGGGAGAAAGAGAGAGATAGAGAATTATACAGACAGACAGACAGAGAAGGGGGAAATAGATAGATAGATAAATAGATAGATAGATAGATAGATAGATAGATAGATAGATAGATAGAGAGAGAGAGAGAGAGAGAGAGAGAGAGAGAGAGAGAGAGAGAGAGAGAGAGAGAGAGAGAGAACTGATGTTTATCTGCCTTTCTAACACTCCTCATGAAGGGGTGTAATTGTATTAGTCGTTGCTATGACGTGAACCCTCTATAACAGCAGTTTTAGTTTTAGTAAGAGATTTACGGCACTCGCAACACAATAAGGTCATATAAGTGCCGAAGAATAGATGTGTAACAGGAGAGTAACATACACAAAAAGAAGGAGGGGAGATAATGACGACAGATGTTTGATAGGAAAGAAGGAGCAAACCACACCAGAGCACCCGCCAACCACCCACTTTTAATAGCGGATTCAAAGATCCGCCGAAGAGAGAAAGGAAAGGTTAGATAGATATAAATGGAAACGATCAAGAATGCCCTTTGCCAAACTGTCCGTGAACTCGTCCGAAGTAATGAACATACCCGCTCCATAAACCGTGAAAAAACCCCACAACCCTCCTACCTTACCCCCGACCCTACCCTTTCGATCGAGATCGCACCAGGATATCTGCATGGTTGCCTGGTTCTATTCAAACAAGAGATTACTCTAGTCACTGATGGTCCGATGGTGTGTCGTCAGTCGCAACTGGTGTAGGTCATGCTACGGTCAAAGGGTTTGAAAATGATAAAAAATAAGAGCCCGCCTGACTTTTTTTTTCGTTATAAATCTCTTTTATAGTTTTTCCACAGTTGTGAAATCGTCAGACCGTTTCGTTAGTCAGGGAGAAAATGGAACGATCTAAATTTTTTTTTTAATTAACAAGAATTTGAGGAAGAGGAAGCTGTTAGGTACCAACATGTTTTGAATTTAGAAGAGATATAAAATTTTGCCTTTGTACAAATGCTTGAATTAACATGAAATACAAGCTTATTTCAGTATATTTGTGGTGTCGGATTGAGGGAACAAGAACAGAGCAAAATCAAACAGCAAAACGGGCTGCGAAGAGAGTTATATAGAGATAAACGCAACATCCCTTTCGCGAGCAATTTGAAGGAAACAGTTGTCTTATAACTATTTCTTGCAGTTGTTGCTGCTGTTGTTATTGTTGTTGTTTGCTGCGGCTGTTTTTGTTATTGTTACTGTTACTTGTGCCCTCTTTATATAATTGCCATAATATTAAATGTCACATAATCTGTCATATCAATTATATTTAAATAACCATTAAAAATATTTTTGTTGGGTATGCTTGTCCAATTCCATCATCTTTTTTTAAAACTGGAGAGGGGTGAGGTTTGGGGGAAAAGGGTGGGTGGGGGGGGGATCCAGACTTGTTTTTTTGTCAGAAAACACAAGTCTTTTGCAAAATCAGCTATTCGTGCGAGACCGTCTCGGTTCTCGTGAGACATAATATAGGTCGACACGCAACAAGACTTATATAGGCCTTCCAGTAAAAACAACACTATTTTGAGACAGCGCCTCCGACGGAGAGTCTAATCATAACACGTTTTCAAAAGAAAGAAACTCCGTTAAGGCTTTCCCTAGATTTGCCCCAGATAAGGATAGGAAGCCCAAAAGGTGTTTGATCCTGTCGCTGAAATAACATACATAAGTTAACCCAAACAGACCCCCGAGAGGGAAACCCCCAACAGTGTTTGTTATGGCAACGACACTCGAGGTTCAACCTCTGGTTCAACAGACAATGGGGCTTCTCAAAAGGGGACAAACCGTGATAATACCTAGAAAAAACCGCTGACAGATGTTGCCTCCCTTTGGTCAACTTTTGCAATTCGCATACACAGAAAATACTCAATGAGCCTAAAGTTTTTAAAAAGTGTCGAAAGCAGAATAGAACATAGCGCATCACAGGCTAGAGTTAGGCAGTAAACCCAGGTCGCTGTATAAAATGAATAGTTTCGGCGCTGTCCACAACCCAGTCTATATTTTTATAGTACAAAATGGCGACCTCCTTGGTTTTACTTTCGTATTCTATCCAGTGAAGTCCTGTCAAGGTTCTTTCTTACGAAATTGCTTCCTTTTACCTTCCCTTGACACAAGCTGCGGATTGTCATTTTGCTGCTTATTTTGCATTCGATCTTACAAGTCTCCTGTACCCTGCCATAGGTACTTCAGTGTAAGCTTGATTATGATACTAGATCTAGATCTATACTTCTATTTGCAGCTGTTGAAGAAGAACCGAGACCCTGCGGTATATCATATAGATCTAGATCTAGATCTATCCATTTTCCTTTGTGTGGATACTGCGAACTCTTGTTTCTTATTTAGGACGTAGACAGCCACCCGGGCCCACCACTTGTTGAGGAGGTGAAGAGGCTAGCCGTCTTGGCAGTAGGCCTACTCAGCCTACTGATTAAAATGAAAAATTTACCTTTCCCTTCTACTTCTGAGTCTGAGGTTCCAACCAGAGGTGGTTGCAGGTTTTAGACTAGATATCTAGATCTACCATAGAAGGGCCATGTAAAATGTTTATTTTATCGAAGTGACTATTTCTCCGAACTTTCGGGAAAATAAAGTTGAACTCTATTTCTCCGAACGGTTTCCAATCTCGAGATTTTTTGGGTTCTTTGCGAGATTTAGGCGTCATCCTTTCATTTTGCCATTCTGCGAGGACTGGGAAGAAGCATTTTTTTGCATCAAATTCAATTTCTAGAGATATTTCAGTCACTCACATACATACAATCAAATGATTCCTTCACCGATTGCTTTGCATCATTGTGATTGGACAAAAGCAAAGAAGGGGACTGTGGTTTAGGAATAAGGTTCAGACCAATCAGATTGTTTCTAATTCGTTTTTGGTGGGAGTTATGAAAATTGAGTTACATGGCAGCAGCGGTAGGCAGTTGTACTCTACTCAGTGAACAATGACTCTTCTGTTGTAAGTACTTATCTCACTTTTATATGATTTGTGAATGGTGAGAGTTGTGGGAGCGACAAGGAGCTAATGGGTTATGACAGTTGGCACTCTTCCCCCACCAGCAGCTGAAAATTTCTTGCCAACTGGTCAACTTGGGTAAAGAGTGGGAAGGACTTGCAGAACATACTGGCCAGCAATTGATTCATTCATAAGACTTAATAAGACAGGCAAACTATAACAAGTGAATGGATTACGGCATCTTGTCCACAGCATCAAGGGCTGATAAATACAGTAGTCTCCGCCTAAACGCACGCCATACAAAAGCACGCTCCGCTCAAACGCACGCTTTCGTCATCTGACGTTTTTTTTAACTACATAATTTAGACGTACAAACGCATGGTCACTCCCTTTAAACGCACGCACCGATCCGCAAAACACGCCGACAAGTGTGAGAATACCCCTCACACTGTACAAAGAGAGTAATGGTCGGGGGTGGTCGCTTGGAAAGCCACGTGGCTGGTCCGTCGTCTCTATGACTATGACCAACAGTTTCCTCTTAGGCTATCTGTTCCCGACGTTTACAGTGCATATACAGTGGAAACCATATATAACAGGCCCGGTAATAACAGGGATGTTTAAAATCCCCGTTTTTTCCTACTCTTTGTCTCTATTAAAAGTTATCGGCAATAACAGGGCCTCATCGCAGTCCAATCGGTTATAGCAGGGACAAAGGCTCATTAACAATGTGTAAAAAGTAAGAGAGAGAGAGAGAGGGAGAGAGAGAGGACAATCGGTCGGCCTCGATCTAAGCCTACTTCTTTCATTATGGTCACCAACGATGTCAAGCGCAAGAGAAAATGCCTTTCAATTGACAAAAAATACGAAATAATCCAGACTGTTGACAAAAAGCAAGCTCCACTGACAGAGATTTGTCGTCAGTTCGACATTCCACAAGGGCCGATTCACACCATTATCAAGGATAGAGAGAAGATAGTGGCAGCATACTCCAATGGAAAGTTTGCTCTGGATAGAAAGGAGATGAGACTACCCGATGCTGATGTGGTTTAAGGAGGCAAGGAGAAAGTTAGTGCCAAAACCCTTGTTCGTGGGTATTTGTGGCTGGGGCAACTACCCATGAATAAGTACAGCTAGATTAGTCCACAAATGCTTACTTTCCTAGCAGTTCTGATTTAACAGGGATCGGATATAACAGGACTTTTTCTCTACTCCCACCATCACTGTTATATCAGGTTTCCACTGTATATTAATTTAATTGAGTTTGTCTTTCTCCCCCCCCCCCCCCCCCCCCCTTTCAACGCCTTTGTATTCTTAAGCCCTGTCGTGGAATCCTTCACAAAACAGTCACGTGTCGTCACATTATCTGCCAAAATGGCCCCCTCCTTCCAAGGGAGGTCAGTAGAGTAATAAGGCAATGACATGACTGCGTCCCTTCCTCCCCTTGCAAAGGATCATGTAAACGCACGCTCCGTATAAACACACACTAGGGAGCTCTCCCGAACACTGTGCGTTTAGGCGGAGACTACTGTAACTTATTTTAAATGGCACTACATTGTGTGAGGAGAGATCATTTAAGTGGCTATCTTGGACAGGTACTTTTGGGTTTTGGTTAATAAGTGGTTACCTCCGTGGTGGACAGCTTATTATGGCGGTGAAATGACTGATTTAGTCTCTTACAGCTAAAAAAATATCGCAAATAACTGACTTCACCAAATTATTAACATAAGAAGACAAGTGGGTCAACAGTTGTCTCGCTGCTTCCCGAAGCTTGTAACCGAAAAACACAGGAGATAATTATCGATCGATAAAGCGCACCCAGTAAATACACGAGATTGGGCCACCGGGCTGGCAGTGCATCCTAAATACACGGGAATAGGCTCAAGTGAGATAATGTGCTGGTTGAAGAATTATCTGAACTTAAAAGATTTAACAAAGAGTCAAAGTGAGTTTTTTTTAATGCAGATTAGATTCTATGTGGAATGTAAAATAATCACAAATTTGTACCATTCTTTTGATCTCCAGATGAAATCAAATGCTGTGGTTTTCATATTATAATGATATTTTTATGGCAGCAATAAATGCTACTGGAAATTATTATCAATATTAAATGAATAATGTACTCCCCAGAACCTCTCCTGTGTGCAACATCTGGAAGCCTAGGATTTAGAACAACTATCAACAATGGCTCAACCCCCTGCCCACGACAGAACGAGGAAGCCAGAGGAGGAAGAAGAGGATGATCCGGTCATCACCATGATTGAAAAGACTGGCTGTCTCAAGCTTCATTATGCTGTGCAAGAGTGTATGGCGGAGAAGCAGGACTGGCGACAGTGTCAACAGACGGTCACAGAATTTCGGAAGTGTATGGAAGCAGGATTGAAAAAGAAGTTGAAAGGCTGATTAAGTGACACTTGTGCATTCAAATTTTAAAATTAATGTTTTAATCCACCAGTATGACCTCTTTGCTGCATTTAAAAGGATCAGTGTCGTTTAATCAGAATGAGTGGCTTTAGGTTTAATGTTGTTGTGTTGAAGTTAAAGAGTAGGAATAAATGTTGTGTCAATGACAAAATCACACAAACTAAAAATGCTGCTAAGAGGTATACCCATTCCATGGTTGGGGATGAACTGTAGATGAATCACAACTGAATTGATGATTGGAAGTTTCTTCATGTACAATTCAGAAATGTATTTCAGTTCATGAAAAGACCTGTGCAGGGAATGCTTCAGTCTACTTCAGAACTTCATGTCTTTTGTGATACGAAAATAAATGGTTTTTAAATTTTTAACAAGTTGTTTGCTTTCCTGATTAACAGTTTATTTGTATACATAATAACAGAAAGATAATGAAGTTTATGTCACTGAATACAAAACTGTCACAGTATTCATAATAATCATAATACTATGTACAGTCAAACCTTGTTGCTACCCCCCTCCCCCGGTCCGTTATACTGCCTGTCCCGCTTACCGCCAGGTTTTGCTTGAAAGGGAACGCTTATATGAACATACATGGTATTTGCGCCTTTACTCCACCATCCGCCACCTGTCTGAGAATTGGTCGCCAGAGGTACACACTACACTCGGGGCATGGCATCCTCTCAGTGGCTACTTGATAGTAGGCCTACATTTCCCAAACGTCTCTGCGAGTTCCGCTTAGCATTTGTCTCCGATGCTTCTAATTTTCTGATTATGAGAAAACTTTTATTTGTAGGCTTTGTCTATTTTATATTAGAAAAGGGAATGTAATTCTAAAGTGACCTGGAGAAACTTCAAAGGAACTGCGCTACCGTGGCCGTTTAGCAAAATATATGGCTTCGCCAGATATCAGCCCAATGACTAAAAGTGAAAGGCTGGCAGTGGCAGGCGCCCTTGAGACTTCTATAAGGTGAGGACTCACGCTTAAGTCTACGTTCTCGGTCTTAGGTGTCTTGAGGACAGACGAGTATCGGATTATGGGGTCCTTGACACATATCGCCTAGCTTCTGATCTGGCAAAAAAATTTCAATTTGAATTTATGTGAAGTTCAGATTGAGCAATACATGCAATTGGTGGCTACTCATTTTTCCTCTGCGCATGGCAATCACGCAAGACAGATCTAGATGAAAGAAGACTTGTCACAGTTTGTCTCTATAGTCACTATATATACCAGTCAACCATTAGTCAAAATGGCAATTGGTGCTATCCCATTGTACAACCAGCCCTGCTGTAACGCCAATTTCATGCTTGTTCCAAGTTAGGCAGTGTAACGGGATTTGACTGTACTGTACATATTTTTTTTTTGATTGGGTGAAGATTTTCCCTAAAAGCTTCAGGTATTGAGAATAAGTGCCAGAAAGTGTATTTTCGGTTTTGAAAATCTCCAAAACAAACAGTATTTTAGTCAGTGACATAAAACTCAATTTCAGCACCTTTATGATCTATTTGTGTTGCAAATGCTGTTAAAAAAAATTCTTACGAGAACTAAAAACCCCTATATATTTCATTGTGCTGTCATAGGTCTACTTTATTGCTTATGTAGTTTGGGAAATTTCTGGGATTTTTAAAGAGATTTTCTAAAAGTACATGTACGATGAAGG
Source organism: Aplysia californica (assembly GCF_000002075.1). Taxonomy (NCBI): domain Eukaryota; kingdom Metazoa; phylum Mollusca; class Gastropoda; order Aplysiida; family Aplysiidae; genus Aplysia; species Aplysia californica. The sequence continues at coordinate 2,095,947 of NW_004797315.1, read as the reverse complement.
CTCCTTTGATGAATATAATAAGGTCTTCCTTTTGAATTGACTTATTCCGAGGAACCATGCAACGTGTGTGGAAACTTTGGATTGAACTATGGCTGATGGGTGCAACACCTACCAAGTTAGGTTCCATTTCGGTAGTGAGAAGCATATTGACACAATCATGATCATTTAGTAGTGCTAAAAGCTGGAATGAAACAACAGAGGTAAAGAAATAAACCTCTCCAGTGGCATCCTTTAACCACTGAAATTCAAGACAGGAACACATTTTGTGCTAGGGTGAAAGAGATAAGATGGAGTCCTCGCAGGGCAGACTTGAAATAGTGAAATGGTGTAGGTTTTACATCCCTGTCAACACTGTTAGGACGCCTTCGAGTCCACCTCTGAAAGGACCGAGCCAAGAGGAAAATTTGTGTTAAGTGCCTTTCCCAAGGGCACAACGTTGGACCGAGCTGAGGCTCAAACCCCCGAACCCGCAATCTCACGATTACACATCTGGTAGTCTAAGTCTAACCACTGGGCTACCAATGCCACCAGGGCAGTCTTGATAGAAAGGACTTTGCTTTGAGATGGATAATGCATCAATTTGACGAGAGGCTTTTTAATTAATAAAACTATGGATTTGAGACAAAAGTTTTTAGAGATCATCTGTTTAATTTTTTTGCAATGTTACACTTAACTCCGTTGTAGTGGTCCACTTCTCATCAGCATTTTGGTTTGATTTGAAAAGAAAGTTTTTACACCTCCATTAACACTACAGTGGAGTCTGCTTAATAATCCGAAGTCTGCAGGACTTCTGGATATTCTTTGGTTTAGCTGGGTTTTTCGGTTTAGAGAGGTTGCTCATATACATGTAGAAGAAAAAAAATTGGGGAATTTATTTTCTTTCATTTAACTGCTATTTTTAGATTAAAAGTGTTTGTGGACTCCACAGTACATGACTTGTATTTGTATTTATTATAATTATAATTTAGTTTATTCAGACTAATTTAGAAGGGAGGCTACTCTGTTGACCCTGCCTGTCAGGGCCAAATCCATGCTGTGTGTGATACAGCCCCTGATTATAAAAACGAAGACTCGATGAAATAATCTTTGCCTTGCGAAAATCCAACTTCAGACTATATGCAACAGAGAAAAGCCTGTCCTTTACCCCATAGACCAGCAATGACATCAGTCATTTGAGGATGTAGTGGACACATATGTCTGATCAGCAGCAGACCAAAGGCAAAGTAGCCGCACATTTAGAACCATCAGACACAAATCAGAAACATGAATTTGCTTGTATTTCATAGTGTGTATCCAAGTTGTTGACTGCTTTTTTAAGTTTTAAGATTAAAAAATGAAAACAATTTTTTTAAAAATCTGTTTGAATGATAAAGTTAAGTTATAGTTAGATCTAGTTATAGGCCTATTTTTTATTTCTTTTTTTGTTAAGTCGTACCCCAAAACAGCGTCTCTTCAACTTGTTTTGCCGAATGACCAGACTGCGTGTCCTCAATGAGTTAACCATGGCCAGATCCTCTGAATCCCGAACTTTTTAAAACATTTTTCTCAATTGAATCACCATCCTCTGGCTTAACGAATGTACACCATGAGCTGGTTTTCTGGCCATATATATAGGTTCAAAAAGTAAAAGAAAGATATAAGATAATAAATGTGTTGTTAATGTTAGTCTGCTTCTTACACTTACACTTGATGGGTGTTTCTGTTTTAGTCTTCGTACAGTAAGAATTTCACATTACTAGCAACTCAAATAAAGGTCATGTAAGTGCTGTATATTAGAACTGTTACTAGAGAGTAAAAAAAATAGAAGAAGAAAAAAGGACAACAGATGTTTGATTTATAAGAAATGCGTGAACCATACCACAGCACCTGCCAATCACCCATGTTGTTTCTTGAGTCATGGAATTGTACTTTTTAGCAAGGATGAAAATGAAAGAAAAAAGGTAGATTAGATGGCAGGTGACATCGGGAACAACGTTGGTCATAACTATAGTTGTACATGTAGTATGTAGCTTAGCTGTATAATTAATGCCAGCCTGTGGTCAGAAAAACCTTTCCAAAGTGAATGAAAGTTGTTTTAAAAAAAAGTATAAACGATAACACACATTGCGAAGTGTAGTTTGAGAGCAAGTTGACTAGAGACAGTCTTCTCCACTTTCTATCAATGGTCATATTTTATATGGTCGCTTTTAAGCACAAGGGGGCTATCCCGAAAAATGCTGTTTTGAGAAAATCAAAGTTAAAGTTTTTGGACCCTTCTTCAGTTTCTTTTAAAGACCAGGAGAGTTTTCTCTTTAACCAAAGAAATATACACACCAATGAAACCAAACTTCTACAGGTAGGGCGATGTCCACTTTTGGTGTAGGTCAAGATTTCTGGTAACCCCCGAAATCTGGGTTAGCCCTCTTGTTCTTAAAAGCGACCAAATGTTGTCTTGCACTTGTGAGTCCTAGGCCTAGGATGTACCGGCTACCACAATTTCGTTTTTATTTTTTAGATTTGTTTCTCAAAGCAGTCACAGAAGGCCAACTCTGGCATGTAATATATCAAAAGGTTATCTTTTTCAATCTCACTGCAGTGCGACACATGCCCACTCTTTACTTCACAAATGTAAGCTGGTGCATGATTTGTTGTAAGTATTTCCACATAACAGAGAGGGGTGGCATTATTAATATTTTTTGTCTTCTTCTTCCCTTCGTGAAAGGGTGGATGTTCTTTGAAACTTGCTAGGCATATATTGAAAAAAAAATAGAGATGCAAAGCTGGCTAAAGTGACTGGAGTGTAGCCAGAGAGCGGATAGTCATAAAAATTTAGACAACCAATTTCATTGGCTCAGCACATCCTGATTCCAGCGCTGTACTTTGTACTGACCACAGAATCTCCTCAGATTTGAATGACTCGTTTTTGCCAAAAATGTTGTGAATTCTTAAAATAAAGGACTTTTCTTGGCAGAGTATGGGCTTGTTGCATTTGTCGCATGTAAACTGTTCAACAGTCAACACAGCTGTCAAATTCTTGTAAACAAAAGAATGGTAGATAAATCTACAATTGACTACAGTATCCAAGATTAGCAGGCCAAAATATTACCAACTTTTGCAATGAAGACAAAAGGCAAAAACAAAAGAAAAACCCCAAAAGTCCCATATATCTGTCATCAGTCATTTTAATTAAAACATGTGAAGTATAGATTTTCATGAAAAATGATAAAATGATCACACTTCTTGCACTAGTTCATACTCACGAGCGCACATCACATACTCATACACACACAAAACCTACAAGTGTTCCCCTTTCTTTTGAGTAAAAAGATGAAAAGAACGCACTGACATTTCAAAAAGCATTCTTCACTTTACATCATACAATCCCTATGTAGTTGTCACTGCAGTTGCTCTAAACAAAAGAAAGCAGAGCAGCCATAGTACCATTTCTAATTAGTTGCAAACTAGAAAATACAGTGACAGGCTTACAGGCTTTTTTGTCCACACAGCTGTGGTGATCTAATCCAACGTATGAGCATTCAAAGACTATTTAATATTTTGTACTATTTCCTTACTAATTACAGTGGAAACCATATATAACAGGCCCGCAAATAACAGGGATCCAGTAAACACAGGGATTTTTTAAATTCCCGTTTTTTCCCACTCTTTGTCTCTATTAAAAGTTATCGGTATTAACAGGACCTCATCGGAGCCCAATCGGTTATAGCAGGGACAAATGCTCGTTAACAATGTGTAAAAGGTAAGAGAGAGAGAGTAACGCAGTGATTGAGCAAGCCTACGCAAGCCACGCCACTGCAAGCACACGCAGCGGGTGAAGCTAGAGAGGGCTGCTGTGTGCCGCAGACTTTGATCTAGCCCAAAGCCTAGCTACACGCACGCGTAATGTGTCATGCGCAGGCCTGCCACATGGCCACCAGAGAGGGGTGCTGTGTGCTGTTCGTGGGTACATACGGCAAGGGAAACCACCCATGAATAAATACAGCTGGATTAGTCCACAAATGCTTACTTCCCTTGCATTTCTGTCTCTGGTCCCACCACCCGTTATATCAGGTCTCCACTGTATAGCTTTAGAGAGGGTACGGTACACCTACACACACTGATGGTAAAATATTTCTCTGCCAAAAAAACACAAACCCTTTGCGGCCTTCATTACTGGAACAATGTAGGCCTATGCCCAGGAGGTTGAACTTTTCAAGCACCATGACAGTTAATCATGTTAATGACATGATTTCTCTTTTTGCCTCTATTGATGGGCCAGTAAGTCCCTGTCATGAAAACAAAAGGAAATATCTCTTCATCTCTCAACATGCACACTCTTAAAAACTCAAACAAACAACAAAAAAAACAGTGAGAAAGGTGTCATCGTAAGTGGGCAAAAGCTCTGTTGCTCTCGCATATCCTGTGAATTTCTTGCTTTCTCCGAATTGCTTTGCCCTGTTGATTAAATGGAGGAAGAACACAAGGTCACAAACAGAGCTGTTAAAGTACTTTTTAAAAAGTACTTAAGTACAAATTTAAGTACAATCTAAAAAATATACTTAAGTACAGTAAAAGTACTTTCCTATAAAATGTACTTGAGTACAAGTACTTTTTAAAAAAGTACTTATGAGTACATTTTGAGTACTTTCTGCTAATATGCTAAAACACTTCAGCGCTTATGCAAAACATCATATTTTATAACTTATCCAGTATATTTGACAAATTAGGCTATTTATTACTAAAAATGGAAACAGTATACAAAGCATTTGAATATACAATGTACGCACTGAACGGTGGAAATGGTCCGTGAAGTTGAACAAAAAACAACCCAAACGAACAGACGCAACTAGTGGGTAAGTGATATTATGAATAGAACTTGTTTGAGCAAGACAATATGATCAAATGTAAGTCAGTCCTAGAGGTCGGAAATTTCTACAGAAAGAGTATCCAAATTGAAAAATGTAGATACAAAGTTGCTCTTAAGAAAACATAAAATTGATGAAAATGGCCCGCATAGAAATGGAAAAGTGCATTGAATTTTTCATTAACAAATCCTCAAGGAATCAATGTAGCCTTAAGCAAAAACCACCCAAAAAAAGTTTAAAAGAAATTTAGGCAGCCTAAAAATTGTTAGATACACATTGAGAACACAGTTTCAGTTTCAATTGATTGTAGTAGTCTGACAGATTTTGGTCACACTGTGTAGTCCACGGCGCCCACGGCAAACCAAAATACAATAGTTTCCTAGAGTCTAGTAAGTGTAGTGTAACCAAAGATTCTCTACTGCAGTAGTCTCCGCCTAAGATCCCAGTGCTCGGAAGCAAGGAAAATACGGGATCTTAGCCAACGAAGCCAAGGAAGAATCTACAGTGACCCATGAACTGACGTGACCCCTGGGTGGATTTATGACATATGGCAAGCAAAGAGTGGTCAACCTTGATGACCAATCACAGTGGCATGAGGCATGCCATAAATAATATTATATATACACACTCATTAGCCTATCGTGAGTCTTGAGATCTTTATCTACGTTTATCCAGTTGCCTCTCCCCTTTACCTATCCAATTTTAGCTTTCCATCTCTGATTGAGTCCCCCCCCCCTCCCCAAACCTCCTTTGTCGTTACGCACCATTACGATGTGACCACACTAATTAAAATTCAGATTGTCTCGCAAATTCGGGAAAAACTGCTTTCAATGGTCAGGGAAGAGTTCACAGTTTGATGTGATCCCTCCTGGAGCGAACTTGTAGGCCCTACCCACCCCGGGGAGTGATGTAAGTTTAGGTGGTGAGGTCAGATGCGAGTGCGATGTTTGGGGAAAAGAAACGCATCGGTCAGTTCACACCTTGGTGTGATCCCATCTGGGGCAAACATTGTACTGTTTCATGGAGTTTTACAACGCTTGTGATCACATTCACGATAGTGGCTGATCTTTGTGGCGATGGGCCGTTCTTTGATCTCAACTTTTAACTCTTGGCGGTTGATCGGGTTTTTGTTCCGTAAATTATGATCAGAAATGCCTGCACTTACACTTTCATTTAGCTACCAAAGTACTCAAAATGTACTTAAAAAGTACTCAAAAGTACTTTTATAAAAAGTATCGGAGTAGAGTAAAAGTACTGGTTTAAAAAATGTACTGGAGTACAGTAAAAGTACCGAAAATTGTAACGTAAGTACAAGTACCGGAGTACTTGTACTCCGTTACTACCAGCTCTGGTCACAAATAACGGGGCATTTGATAATGTTAATGGAATCATAAATGAGCAAACGAACCTTATTACATTGTTTAAAAATTATCATTGTTGTGGTGACATTTTTTGGGAGGGGATCCCTGATAGGGGAAACTGTTCTTCAGTCTTCAATGTACGAGATTCGAAGTTTCCCTTAACTAACCAGGACTCCACTGCATTCGCTTAAATGGTATGGTAACATCTCTTGGTACATCTCTGTTTTCCAGAATACGATGGACTTCGGAAGGACTAAAGAATTTGTGAAAACTGAAGCTGGATCATGAGACGACAATACCAATAAGTCGGAGCTTTGACTTTTGCATCATCCACAGTAAGAGTAAATAGGAATAGGAAAACAAAATCAAATAAACGAGACTTTAAAAATCATACAAATAGGACAATTTAAAACATTTAAATTCTTTTTGCCTTTCTTTTAAGTAAAGTTATGAAAAAGCACTCAAAATGAAATAAACCTATGATAACCGGTAATCGCAACAGCTCGGTAATTTTTTTCAAAAAGATCCTTGGAGTGGCTGGTAACATAGTATAGAAATAAGCAGTGCTAAAATAGCTGGAATTGAATACGTGAAAAGAAGAGGATGTTTTATGTATTAACCCTCATCCTGCGGGAGCCGGGTTTATGTAGCCCGATAAGCCTATTTCGGCACCTCGCCTGCGTTCTGGTCCATAATCAGTGTAGCCCCTGGCTCAGCGCACGCGCAGCGCGCATCCTCTTACGTGTCATTCGCGTCCCGAGTCGGATCCCCATTCACGCATGTCAAGTGTGTGTGCGTCAGTCTGCTTGAGTTTGTGTGTGTTTGAGGCCTCCTAGAACCGCCTGCGTTGGTTCGTAATCGAGACATACGTCTCATTCAAAACATGCCAAGTTGGTAGCTCTAGATGTTCGTCCAAAGAAATTATAGAAAA